>NC_041381.1:468812796-468836787 GCF_002162155.2 Triticum dicoccoides
GCGCAGTGCCCACACATGATGAACCAGAGCGCATTAAGAATGGAACTCCCAGCTGTCTCTCGGCCATTTCAGGCGGTTGGATGAAGATCCTACGTCTCCTAAACCATCTTTCCTCGTCTGTGATTCTTCCCATATAGAACACCGCACGGGCCGCCGGCCGGACCACCGGCCCCCACCACATGTGTTCCTCCCCCACCCCCACCCCAATCCCACCCGCGTCGAGTTTTCTTCGTTCGGCGAGGCCCGACAACCACTCGAGCCCCTTCGTTCTCATCGGCGAACTCCAGCGAGCTCTGAAAAATTTAGTCTACTTTTGATATAAAAGGGGAAAACCATAAGTATTGGGAGTATAGTGTTGAGCGTGCCATGGCGGATCTGAAGGTGCAAAACGGACAAAGGCAACTTCGCAACCAAGACAAGAAATCAGAGTAAAGCAGTGGCGATCTATTTTCTTGCTGCAATAAATAAGTTGAGCAGATACGAAAGAGTACTGCCGCTGGTGCGGCGCCATGTACGCATCTGCTGAGAATTTGATGGTGCTGCGGTAGCGATGGCTGTCGGCAGCGTGGAACCAGATCTAGGAGGGTAGACGGTGGCGGCGGGGTGCGGTGAATGAGACAGTCATAGGAGCGGCGCCGGCAAGGTGGACGACGGCGGGGATGAAGCGAGAGGACGGGATGCAAGGATCCAGGTCCGAAGCCGTGGATGAGAGAGGTCGATCTCTTGTAATGGACGGCGGCATCGGCGTATTAGCTCCGGCATGGTGGAGGAGGACGGTGGTGGATGGGGTGGCGGGCGGTAGCGGACAGAGGACGATGGGGTGGAAAGGGTGTTTTGGCGCCCATGGAGTATGAATGGGGAAAAGGGAGGTAGAGAGGAAGGGGGGAAACATGTATTCAGGTCGCGCTTGTCTCAAATGCGAGGAAATTTACAAACTTAGCCCCCGTTTCAAATTTCTACTACATCACAGCAACATTAGTCGGTTGGGGATAGGACGGTAATCTCGCATACACCGAATATTTGCCGACGAGAGTTTCTTCTTGGCGCCCACCGTGCATATGAATATGAATTGGGGAGGGAGTCGATTTCGGCCGAGGACACACTGTGTTTTGGCACCCACCGTGTATGAATCCGGGTGAGAGGTGGTTACGTCACATTTGGATGAAATTACAAACCTACCCCTATTGAAACCTATAGAAATCCAGCAGATAGGCTTTGCGTGGCAGGGATAGGCAGTAGTAATTTCCATCTCGCAGATTTTGGTTTCGGGCGGTTACTGCGACTTTCCCCGCTTCGTTCAAATTTTGCACATTGCACATTTACGCTTGTGCCAACTCAATTCGAATCCCATTTGTATTCTATTTTTTTCTGGGCGAGATCCATTTTCAATTGGAATTATATTCTATATACTTCATTTTTTTTATATACTTTCAAAAGCACAACAAAGAATTCTGCTCCTTTATATGTATAATATGATTTACAAATACAACGATCTCAAAATCTTAAGGTTGAATTCAAAAAAAATTAACCAAATTATGTTCTACTAAAATGTATGGATCAATAATATCTACATATTAAATAACATATATGTACGTGAATTCATATGAGTATGAATGTTTGATAGATCAATTTTGGTTCGAGTATGGATTACATGTATCATCATCTCGAATTCAAATATTTGAATCCCTTTGATGTTCACTCCTTTCACGCCCATCTCTCTCGCATGCATGCTCCTTCAGGTAGCTACCACTCTCTTTTCTCCAGCTCACCCGCACGCTCACTTCATGTTTCTCCTATCCTCGCAAACATGGTCTCTCGACGTCTCCCTTGAGAAGTGTCACACTCCTCCCTATCATTATACATTAAACAGTTTTCATTATCTCTCACGTCTCTACTGTTCTCTAGTATCACTCGGTACCTAAGCTTTCTTTTTCACCGCCACACACACAGTCTCCACTCGTATTTCACTTTGTCTTTCTCTCTATGGGATTCTCTCACACACCATATATGTCTCTACATATGACCCATACCACTAAAATTACTCACTCTCTCTCTCTCTCCTGTAGACACAACATTTGTTTCGGTCTCCTTTTCGTCTCCATCCCAGACTGACATTATTCATTTGTTTACCGATCAGACAACCCCCCTCTCTCTCTCTCACAGACACACACACACGACTCCTGCTTCCACTCCCCTTCCCGACTACCCTCTCTCTCTCTCGCACACACAAAACTCTCGCTTTCGCACCCCGACTTGTATTTCTCTCACAAACATTTATCGACTAGCTAACCTCTACATAGGTTTATACACCCGCACACTCGTTCTTCCACTATCGCATACATGTCTCTCTCCCGCTCCTTGTATCTATGTAGATTTTTCTTCCCTTCTTGGACACGCCCTATCGATCATGCACACATACACTATCGCCTCATTTTAAGTGGATACCTATTTCACACACACTCCTTGTGTTTTTGTCACACATGCACTCCATCCTCCTCCACTCTCCCTCTCTCTCATACACACATGGGCTTTTTGCAACAACTAGCAAGATGCCCATGTGTTGCACGGAACATCAAGATGCATTTGTACGAGTAGTTTATCTTGTGGGGGAAAAGGATGAACGAGGGAAGGCCTTATTTGCAAATGTGGAGTGGGGTGTGGGTATCTTTTTGCAAAATTGCCATAGTTTCCTTCCTACCCGTCAGATATAGATTGGATGGCCTATATTGCAGGATGGCGGGCACACGATCATCACCGACAATGCTTTTTATAAGAGTAGGGATAAAAAATAGAGTTGGTGATGATGGTGGGCCTGTCATCTTGCAATGTAGGTCGTCTGATTTATATCTGACGGGTAGGAAGGAAACTATGGAAATTTATCCGCACTCTTCACCAGATTTGCAGATAAGGCCTTCCCTTGTGCAACCTTTTCTCCCACAAGATCTTGATGTTCCATGCAATGCACGGGCATCTTGCTAGTAAGAGTAGATATTAGACATATACCACTTCTCGAATCTTGAAACCAACAACATTCCTCCCTTATCTCATCAAAACCACCAAAGGAATATATTTTGAGTGAAACATAACATATTTTTAGTGATATACGTATTTCAAAACTAGACTTTTTTTCCTATCAAATCGGTGAATATGTATTAATCTACATTGATCGTGTAGCAACGCATTGGCACATTGCTAGTAGTTATTATAATTTGTTCGACACCAGACAAGTAGTGGAGTACATATACGAAGGGAAGAGGCGCACGCACGCAGTCGGCCTCTCGGTGTCTTGCACACATAAGTGTTACGTAAAGGCGACGTTAACAAATAAACCCTAAACCCTAGGTGCATGATTGCTACATTCGCGGGTACCGGGTACGTGGTGGGGCACCTTTGTAGGAATAGTCAGCTCGCGTGATAATTTGGTCCGTAGGAGTTGATGGTCGTGACCACAGGTGAACGACTTGGAGCGCGGTGGCTCGCTAGTCGCCACAAATCGAGTAGCCACGTTTAAAATATTGTTTTTTAGCGGGGTTAAGAGTTCCGATTTTCAATGGCGCGTTATAAGTAGTAACTAGTTTTTAGAACAATTGGTATGGAGAGAAAATGGAATTCATAGTACTACGTACCTCCTTGACGTATGGTTGTATGGGTTTATGTTGCGAGATGTTGAACCTGGTAGTTCTAGGGCAAATACTATGGTTTAGATTTAGATGCTAGTTTTCAGTAATGAAAATCGGAAGGGGAAATTCTTCTTTGATTAAAAAAACTACTACCTCCATTCTGGTTTACTAGTCCCCATCGTACTTTGGGTCAAAGTTTGTCCACGAATTTTACTTGTAGAATCTGAATGGAAAACGAGATTTTGCTATACCCAAACAAAAATGACTGCAGGGAGTGATTGCTCTCACACGGACGCGACCTCTCATAGCGCAGGCATTGAACCGGCGCGCCAGCCAAGAGGGCCGCACTCACTGCAGTCCCGGCTGAGCACGCCTCCTCGCCGTGTGCAACCAGCTTAAGACTGCCCCGCCTGCCTACATTGAATCCGCGCGTGTGCCGGCAACACGTCCTTCCGTGAGCCGGCAGGCATTTTAGAACACAAAAAATGACTAAAATATAATTAATTTACGCATTGTCTTGACTTGTTGTGCTCGCACTGGTAGCAGGAACTAGTAGAGGTTTTTCTTTATTTCCTCACTTTTTTTTGGCTTTGAAGTGAATCATGGTTGTGGACATTATGTATGAATGTGCGGATATCTGTGAACATGAGTTTGATGTGGAAGTTGAACTTGGAATGTCGGGCTTGCGCGTGAACTATACCATGTCCAATGATTCGTCTGTTATTGTTTGGAAAGTAATTGTTGTTATTACATGAGCCAAAAAAACATTTTGTGCCACATCAGTAGATGCACGGACATCACAACAGGCATGCTGACTGGATAAACATTTGAACCTAGCTATTATGAAGGAAATTTTGTATTGACAACAGTTTTAGATAGCAGGAGATGCCTAGCCTGCTCTTCCTCTGCTAGCTTATTTCTGGCTTCTTCCATCTCTTCTTTGGCTTGGGTGTAGAGAGCATCTGATTGCTCTTTTCGCTTCTTCAGGAACTCAGCTACATTCTCAAGGGCTGCTGCACGCTTTCTTTCAGCCTTTACTAATGCGACGAGGACATGAACAGTTGATGACTCCACCTGGCTTGTGTGTCATCCAGCATCATCTGGGAATTTGCACCTTGTGTCTAATCCAGCATCATTAGGGAACTGGCACCTTGTGTGTAATCCAGCCTCATTTTGGAAACATGATCTCGAGGTTGACCATACTTCCCTCCTCACAGTAACTGCATCCTGACATGAAGTTGCTTCTTTTTTAGATCAATACTCAGAGCAACCTAGATCCATTTAGTAGAAGCCAGATAAACAGAACTCGGAGAAGTGAATTCAAAAGAAAAATATATATATAAACAGACTACAAGGTGAGAACACCCACTTCCTGCATCAAGCTAAAAACCGAAAGCATTAGGACGATTAAGACTCTTCTTATTACACATCAAAGAACACCATGCTTAAGAGAAACAGAAACTACAACATATACACATCGAAGAACACGAGGCTAAACGAAAGTAATTGAAATGGTGTTACTTACCAAAGCTCGTTTTACAGGTTCGGTGAAGCTCCTCTTTAACTTGCCACGCTCCTTGAAGATGTCCCTAATATCCCGTGTTTGGTCTTCATTGCTCCTCTGCATGTTCGCACTCGTGGTTTTAGAATCTCAACATGGCAAGAAAAATATACTACTAGTAATAATCACGCATCTTGTGGGCAACATTAAAGCACTCGACTGCCATGTTAGAGCATCTCCAACAGAATCGCAACGTGCGGCGCTTTAAAAAAGCATTTACAGTGCTGAGATCAAGAAGTAGAGACTACAGAGTAGAGGATAGTTCTCAGCATAGGTACATAAAAAAAGATAATTCAACTACTCCTTGTCGTCCGACTCCTCCTCGATGATGTCCTCCTCCGACGTCTGACTGTATGCGTGAAGATACCGATCGTCATCGTATTCCCAGGGCGACGCTGCTCCTAGCCTCATGTTGAATTGAGCATCCGCTTTTCGCCTACGCTTGTCCTCGCGATAGGCGGCTCGCACCACCCTCCTCTTATCCCTCTCCGCCCTCCTTTGCTCGTAGAACTCGCGCTCGTTGATGATGTCCTGCGGGAAGTGTTGGCACCACAGTGCCATGGCTTCCTCGTCCATCTCGGCGATGCCGAGACGGTGCTCCCGCTTCCGGTTGTCGCGACGATCCTCGTTGGTGCTAAGCCGCGGCAGAGGCGCGAGCTCCTACGCCCGCTCCCGCGTCGGCCGTGTCGTACGCGCTGGCAGCCTCGTTGGCGGTGTCGAAATTGCCGAGGCCAAGGCGCATCCCGCGGAACCGGATCTCGGCGGAGAAGCCGCCGAAGGGGCGAGCGCGAACGCCACGGTATCCCCAAGTTTCCTGGTGACACGACAGCATGGTGGCACAGCGGCGGCGAGGCGAAAAAGAGCGGGAAGAGAGCGGTGGCGAGGTACAGAGCGGAGAGAGAGCGGTGGCAAGGCACGGAGCGGTGGGAGGGCATTGGATTTTATAAAGCGCGCTGGATGCCGCGCGCCAAAACTAGCGGACGCCCGGCCACTTTTCCCCCACGCACGCGATCCTTTCCTGACATCTCTACTATCTCTACTCTCTTCTCTACTGTTATATTTATTTTATACTTAATATTTAATATCTATCTCTACTTCTCTACTGTCTACTTTTTTTCTCTATACTTTTTTTTCTTGCAATATAGGCCGTCTGATTTATATCTGACAGATAGGAAGGAAACAAATGGGAATTTTGCAAAAAGATACACATACCCCTCTCCAAATTTGCAAATAAGGCCTTCCCTCGTTCATCCTTTCTCCCACAAGATAAACTACTCATAAATTGCATCTTGATGCGTGCAACGCATGGGCATCTTGCTAGTTCTAAAAACCTTTCCATCATTTGCCACACTACTGGTTGTAGATGAAAAACCTACCCAAGCACAGAGCGATACAGGAGTGATGCACAATTACAAGCTGATATTCTGTTGGGCAATGGAGGCTATAACCAATTACTTTTACAGGAACAATAGCACCCAGGAAATTTGAAGGGTAGGTATGAACAAAACTGGAACTGCACATGTACTGGTAAGTGATTCAATAGACACATTACCAATTGAGGAGGAGAACAATGGTCGCGGCGGCCTCTGCGAGTCATGGTCGGCAACGGGAGTCAGTTCATTGTCCACGACGGTGGTACTTCTGCGCTTGGCGTCGCCTTCCGGGAAGCAGATCCAAGACCGTGGAAGACGATGCCGGGGAAGAGGCTCCGTATACGACGATGATGGTGGACCGGCTCTAGTGCGGCGTACGAGGTCCTCGATGAGGAAGATGCGCTGCGGTGGATGAGTGTGCCGATGTAAAGGGGGAGGAGCACGAAGGTTGCGGTGCCGCTGAGAAGTCTATTTTGCGGTGGGGAAAGAAAATGGGGAGTATTCAGGTGTACTACTCTGGGTGCCAGGGTGGGTTTGGCTAGGTAGGGTGAACCTGAAGTTATGAAAATAGCACCCTACCAAGCGTCATCCGTAGGCCTGTTCCGAAGGCTATGATGGTAACTTCCCACTGCTCGATTCAGGGTAGCGAGAGATTTTCCCGCCGACCTCAAAATTTTGTGACATTGGACTCCCCGTGTGGCGTGTCTAGTGATTCGGCTAAGCAACTAGCGAGTAGTAGTAGCAAACTCTGCATATTAGGTTTGACCGAAGTCAAACTTCCTAAAGTTTGACCAAGTTTATAGAAAAATCTAAACATTTACCATAACAAATATGTATGATGTGAAAGTACATTCAATAATAAATCTAATGGTATTATATTGTTATTGTATATGTTAATATTTTTTGTTATAAGCTTCCCGAGAGTTTACAAAACTTGACTTTGACCAATGCTAATACGCGGACTTAAATAAAAACGGAGGGAGTGCACATTTGTTTTCTTAGTTTGTAGTGAACGAATCATTTGTTGAAATTGTGAAATAAATATATTAGGCTATTGACTACGAATGTAATGGTCTATACAATTCAATAGTTAGAATCATTATCGAATCCCAAGATGTATACGAGGTCTATAGTACTTCACAACATGCTCAAACTCACATAATCCCAGTCAAATGAAAACCTAAATGCATTTCATAGTTATTACTTTGCAGGATGCAACAAAAACAAACATAACTCTACATCAGCCATTATAGAAGCAACATTTTGACATATCCCAATGTGTGAATGAAACGTGCAGAGATAGCTTTTGAAGATGGAGCAGATAGGGCGGGAAAGATTGTATGTATGTGGATGAGAGAGTAGGATACAAACCTAACGAGAAAGAGAGAGAGATAGAGAGAGAAAGAGAGAGGAAGAAGTTAGGTCTGTGAGAAAGATGGAGACATGTAATATACGTGAGATGCGTGTGCATCCGGATTCTGTATACGTGGAAGGAGAAGAGACAACATGTTTGATGAGAGAGCTAGAAAAACATGGACAAGAGGGGAAGGATCTCGTGGGTTGAGGGATTGACAATTTTGTGCGGGGGAGAGAGGGGTTGGTAATTTTGTGCAAGAGAGAGAGAGAGAGGGTGGGGGGAGGAGTGAGTCAGCCATCGTGACATCACCCTGCTTCCAAATGACCCTGCATTCTCTAGCACGGTGTGGTCGCCGTCTTCGATCTGCTCGATGCCCTCTTTGAAGATTGAGGTGTTGTGCATGTTGGGGTGCAAAGAAGCACAAGCGAGAGTGGTCGCCGTATAACCTTGGATGGGGATGAATTGTGTTCTCGGGGGAGGGTGTGTGTGTGTTGTGCTGCGTGTGTCTGTGTGTGTGTGTGTGTGTGTGTGTGTGTGTGTCAGATATTGAGAGAAAACAAACCTAAGGAGAGAAATGGGTATTCACGAAGAGATTGTGCGGGCCTTGAGATTGGCAGGGGCCGGGTGAGGGTGTCAAAATGTGCGCGTTGATGCATGTGTTGCATGCGATCGTGCAAGGGACTGACTAATCGAGAGAAATGGTTATTGTGTTACGGATGCTCCTCTCTCTCTCTCTCTCTCACACACACAAGTAAACTAGAAGACTGTTCTCTCATGTATACACAATGTATCGGCATCTGTCTATGTCTCACTCATGCATGATCATTTGCACATTCACAACTCTCTATGTCTGTATCACATGCACACCGTCTCCACATTTCCCTTCTGCCACAACACACATATGGACACATACACACGTTCTCTCTCAGTCACACACACAAAATCAGTATTATAAAAGACTAGGGCGCACCTAAAACGTCCAAATCCAAATAAACACGAACTGGAGCTAAATTCAAATATATGGAAATATTGCAGCGTCGAGAACTTTCCCAGGAAAAAAAGTTGAGTAATATTCAAGGATTGTTTTCACACACACAAAAAGGTTCAGTGGATGTCCTTCGAGCGCGACACGGTGATTCACCGTTCGATCGACCGCGCGGCCGCGGTTCACATGCTTGCACAGGATTCCGTATCGTGGCTGTGGTACTAACTAATAAACGGAGCGCTGCCTAAGTCTAATGTTTACGTGTACTAGTACGGTTTTCTTTTAAGTTTGACCAACCTTATATAAAACTAAAGTAACCTCCCACATGTGCACTCATCAATATGCCACCGCTGCCGTTGCACATGCTGGCGCCCGCCTGCTCCGGCCAACAATTTCTCGCCCATCACCTCCGTGTCACCGCCATCCCTGTGCCATGAAGCCGAAGGCTCGCCCACTCACGTCGTCTGCAGTCCCTCCTTGCGATGCTGCCGCGCTGCCAAGTACACGAGCAGCTGGTGGAGCCGCGTCTATGCACACAGCGTACGAAGAGGAGGACGAGCGTGTGCTCCAGCACGCCAGCGAGGAGGAACTAGCGTGTCATTGTCATCTCCGCCCGCAAACCGGGTGCGGACGCAGAATCTACCTTCAAGACCTTGAATGCCACGTGGATCCTGCAATCTAAAGGAGCAATTCGGGTCAGTTGACTCTTGTGAGCCGTTTGATGCAACATGGATGGCTAGAAGGGCTTCTTCCACCTCTTCTGCCGTCTTCTTCCTTCGCTTCGTCGAACTTCTTTCACAAATCGACTGACCCAAATTATACTACTAGTACGAACGCATTAAGTACAGTAGGAACACGAAGATACGAGCAGTAGTACCAACTGCAAGAAGAACAGTAGTAAGACATAGTACTAGTACTACTGTATGTACTAAAGATTTCAAATAACGAGAAAGAACATAAACATAGTTCTACTGGGGCCTCAGCACAACACACCCATGACACGGCAGTAGAACCAGCATGAGCGACAGCACTGCCACCTACCCGGAGTCTGAGTCCACGTCCTCGACTTCGTCCTCGACCCTCTTCCTCTTCCTCTTCGCTGATGCTTCTTTGCTTGAACCGGACACTGGGCTCTGCTTCTTCATCCAACCCTTGTAGATATTTAAACAAAGGTAGGCATCCATTGTTGCATACAGGATGTGATCTTCATCTAATGTCTTCGACTCCCATGCATGATGAAACTCGTGATGAGGTTTCTTTAGTTTAGCGTATGAAGGATAAATCATGGCTGCTGCCAGGGTCAGCATTGAAGGTTGAGAGGAGGACACCAGGCTTGCCTTCTGGAGATTGAAGGGCTGGCCTACAACGAGACCTATCCGACGCAGGACATCCATGTCATTCTTAAAGCCTACATTAACGAATTTCACTCTGTTGTCCTTGAGGAAGTTCTTAAAATCCTGGCACTCAACGTCGGCATGGCATATGTGGTAGACCAAGCAAACGTTATGTACGCAAACCTGGATCACGGCGGGCTTCTTCCTCTCTTCGTCCTTTAGATACTTCTCTCGTCCCAGGACTGTGGTGTACTCAACATCTAGCCCAGCGACCCACTATGCCGTTGAAATGTTGAACATGCATAGGAAACGAGCAAGGCACGCTTTCACCATCACGGATCCACGTGTGTAGATGACGATGAACTCATTGCCGGTGATGGCTCTAACCTAGTACTCAGCTGCGACCATGGAGATTTGGGAGGCCATGGATTTTGGAGGAGGGTTAGGAGAAGTTGAACTATTGTACCCCGCAAAAAAACTGGGAGCAAACTAATGTGAATGGACGGGACGACTGGGAGCGAACTGTTGTAAGGTAGAAGACAGGGACGAGTAGGGCGTGCGAACAGCGTGGGGTTGCTGGCCTGTCCGGTGGATAAACGGCTGTAAGCCCCCAAAGACTTCTCGAGAACTATGCGGGACCCACTAGATGTCATGTCTACTAGACCCATATCGTAGGCCTGACGGTATAGCTTCTGCCTATTTTCACGACATGCCGGCGCGTGTATGTAACTTCACTTAATTCCGTCAACCGTCGCGCCTCCCACGACCTTCGCCTCCCTCGCGCGGTCGCGCCCTTTGAGACTTCGACTGGCTATAAATGAGAAATTTTTTTGCCTACTCCGCATGCATGATTCACCACACAGGGCGGTACGTTATTTACAAGAATACCATCTAATCTATTGTCAAAGCTATACTTAGCGATTAAGTGTGCCACATTGGCCGAACAGCTAATCTTTGACAATTGAAGATTGTTGATCAACTTCGAGATGCTCAACGCTTTCATCTTTAGGTCACGCATAGCAGACCTGTCATAGTCCCCCGATGCAAGAGACGCTACCACAAAAGAGCAATCAGTCTCTAAAATTACAGGATTATGAAGAGAAATACCTATGTAGAGACCGACAATGCAAGCCCTAAGCTCCGCTTCCTCCATGCTTTGATAGGCATCAATGAAATCCCACGACCAAATTTATACTAAAAATATCAATATCTACAATACTGTTTATAATGAGTATAAGAACTACGTTTTATAATGAGTGTAAAAATATTGATTTGACATTGTGAATGTTGATAGTACATTTTTCTATAAGTCTGGTGAAAGTAGAGGTACATTGACTTCAGACAAAACTTAAATGCACAATGCAGACTAGTTCCTCCGTCCAGGTGCGTGCCATGTCCTATCTTGTCATCACAACAAGGTTAGCTATTAGAGTACCACTACCTCCCTTCTAGTTTAAAGGGCTCAATTAAAAAATTTCACCTACTCTTAGCAAGATAGTAGAGGCAGTGGAATAGTTTTCGAAGTCTGCAAAAGTACTCAACAAATGTTGTCGTTCTTCACAAAAAAATGTGTGTACCAGTGCATGCATGAACACTAGTTACTCTAACCCCCCTCTCTTCTTTAATTCTTTGCCACATCAGCATGTTTGCTATTCCCGTGTGCATGATACCAGCTAAGATACCACCATTATGGCCAGCCTTAATCATCGCCATGCAATAATTTAGTGCACCTTGAAATATGAACTTGTGTGGGGCGTGTATGTTTTTAATGACTTGAGACTATACCTAGCCCGGCATGCAAGATGACTTATTATGCACCGTTCCCCATACCTGCAGGAAGCCCGTTCATCTCCAAATCTTTTCCTCTCCATGTGTGGAAACAATATGCCTGCCAAACTCTCCTTCTCCCTCCGGCGGTCCCACCACTCCACCCCGTGTGAAAAAATCTGCATGCATGACTCTCCTCCCCCCGCGCTCGTCCAATCCGCTGTGACCAGCAATATTTCCACCCCTTCCCTCCCCCGTAATTTACTCCAACAAATATGCTCACGTAGCTCTTACTTAACTGCAGGTGCATTGGGTCACTGACATATGTGCCCAACAAGGATCTGGCCCACATGTCAGTGACGCAACTGGACCTGCAGTTAAATCAGTGCAGCTCAGTCCATATCTTACATAGGTGTGTCATTGCTCGCTATAAATACTAGGCCTCCCACTACATCGCTATCTCCTCCCCCTCCCTCTCACGTCGACCAGCATGGCATCGCCCCTCCCAAGCCCTAGGAGCGCCTCGCTACACCGCGCGGAAGGTCACCCGTCGCTGTTCTGTTCCTCGCCGCCACTAGTCGAGGAGGACGCGTCGGTGTTCCACTCCTCACCGCTACGCGATGCGTCGCCGTTCCGTTCCTCGCCGCCACTAGTCTAGGAGGACGCATCGGCGTTCCGCTCCTTGCCTCAACGCGACGCGTCGCTGTTCCATTCCTCGCCGCCACTAGTCGAGGAGGACGCATCGGTGTTCCGCTCCTCACTGCGACGCGTCGAGGTGGACGCGTCAGCGTTCCCAATCTCGCCAGCACGCGCGTCAGAGGACGCGTCGGTGTTCCCAATCTTGCCAGCACGCGCATCGGAAGACGCGTCGGCTCCCCGCTACATGGAGAACGCCACGCCGCCCGCCGAGCCCCCCCCCCAGCCTTGAGGAGATTTCGAAAGAAATGGATGTCGCCTTGTGGGAGGCTTTGCCTCCAGCAGAGTGTGCCAAAATAGAGGCGGAGAAGAAGGCCGAGGAAGAGAAGCGCACCACGGAACAAGCTACCTGGGTGGCCTATGTTGCGTCCGAGAGAGTCAGGCAATTGGCTCTTTGGCAAAAGGCTCGTGCGAGGGCCGTGAGGGTGGCGGAGGACGCCCGTGCCGACGCCCTGAATGCAGTCGGGCCCAAGTGCCTCATCTACGCTTGGCAGTACGTGGACCGGGTGCATGCTTCCAGCGAGGAGGAGTACCTGTTGGCGCCGGATCACCACAACGGTGAGATCTAGCTCGCCCGCCGGCAAGCCGCTAATCAGCACCTAGCGAGTTGCGAGGCTGAGGAAGAGGCGTTGTATCGGCGCGCTGGGAAACGGCTGCGCACATGGGCACTCATGGCGCGCCACAAGCGCTCCTGCGAGCATCGTGGCTTTTATAAGGAGTATAATTTTTGTTTCATAAGGCGATCCCATTAGTTTTGGGACGCAAATGATAAATCCTGAACGTTCAGGAATTTTTAGCGTCCTTAATTAAGTATGTAAAAGGGAAAGTTTGGAAACCTTGTGTATTCATACGCATTTTGCAAGTACGTGTATATAGCACAAACTTTACTATATACTATCACTCTACACGTCTCTCTCGATATATGCTTGCAGACTATGCTACTCCCTCCGTCCAGGTCAATAAGTCATCTTTGGTTGTGCACCGTGACCAAGGAGGGAAGACTTATACACCTAGATGGAGGGAGTACTACTATTACTTATGTATGTGCAAATGCATGTTTTAACATTACGATGCGTTTTTTTGTAAAAGTAGAAAAACAGCACTAGTCAAGCTTGTGAAACGATTCAATGCAAAACAAATGCAAAAATGCTCGTTTGATTGTTTACTTTTAGCTTCCTTCTCTGTGGTTATTTCTCTGTCGTACTTTGAACGGAGTATCTCACTAGTTGGAAAGGCATTCAAATTCCCAAACCGCTTCCCACACCCTGTATCGATTTTTTTGCCTAACAAGTTGTGTCGTGTAATTGGAATTCCAACTTGAGTACTACTACTACTCCCTCCGTCTAGGTCTGTAAGACATCTTATGAAAACCAAATAATCCCAAAACACTTAGGCGCGGTGCATTAAATTCAACCTCGTTTCTTGTTTCTTGACATATCAACCAATAAGAGATGTGTGGTGTGCATGCTTTTAATGACTTGAGACTACCAAACACGATATGCGGTGGTTAGTTCATTGCATGCAATGTTATTAATTAGCAAATGAACATTAAGTTCTCTCGTTTTCTCCTCCTCCTTGGTCATGGTGCACAACCTAAGATGACTTACTCACCTAGACGGAGGGAGTAGTAGGAGTACCAGGGGCCAGTTCTTTTAGGCTTCTAGATTAGTAATCCCATAACTACTACCTCTGTCCTGGTTTATTGGTCCCCATTGTAATTTGTGTCAAATTTTGATCATAAATTTAACTAATTAAATGTTAGTGCATGTCACATACACTACTATGTTTATTTGCTAACTAATAGTATTGCATGCAATGAACTAACCACTGCATGTTGTTTGATATCTCAAGTCATTAAAAGCATGCACACTCTTTATCTCTTATTGGTTTATATGTCAAGAAACAAGAAACGAGGTAGAAGTTAATGCACCGCGCCTAAGTATTTTGTGATTATTTGGTTTTCGTAAGATGACTTACACACCTAGACGGAGGGAGTAACATATTATCAGTTAAGTCTTTGGTCAAAATTTAGCACAAATTACAATGCTGGGGAATAAACCAGGACGGAGTAGTAGTTTAGAAGCCCAAATAAATGAGCGAGGCTCCTTATTGTTACTCTCCACTGTGAGTAGTCTTATGGGAAAAGCTGGGGAAGCCGGCAAAAGAACTGGCCCTAGGAGTAGTAGCTAGGGATCGTGTGTGCGAGATGAACCAGAGAAAGTAAATGCAGAGAGATGAAATGCAAAAAAGACAGAGGGATGTGATGGTTGCTTGTCCGTTTATTTTACCAGGCCACTTATTACTGGCAGTGGTTGGGTTTTGTGATATGATGGCTTTACTACCGCGCCACGAGCGGGGTGAGAGGTGACACTCCCGTGCAGCGCCGCCCTCTACACTTGTACTACATCGGTCATGGTTTATTAGTCCCCCATTGAATTTGACTGAATATTTAACTGACAAAATGTTAGTGCATGTCAACAAAAACTATATCGTTGGATTCGTATTTGAACATAGTTTTGAATGATATAATTTTAGGTGACATGCATCAGCATTTATCATACTATATAGAATGTTAGTTCAATTTTTGGTCGTCCTAATCTATAGTAGTAAGCTGCCCGCGCGTTGCACCGAAGAGTGAAATGCATTGATCGGGGAGTTGTTTATTTTGACAAAGGATGTAGGGGTCATCTCATGTGTAACGGGTATTGATAGGTTTCTTCGGATATTATTTCATCTCTAGAGCTCACAAACATCCGAGTGAAATAGATAAAAAGGTATCTTTTGCAAACAAAAGCATTCAACTGTTCAACCTGCATCCAAAACTTGTGAAGAAATAACACTTATTGTGCTTTGCAAGAAATGATCTTTAAGAATTAGGTTTTGAGTATCGATTGTTATACATGTTGGCTACAGATGACATGGCACTTTCTTATAGTCAACAGTTGGCTATACTATTAAGTAATATTAACCATGCCCTTATACACCTAGACGGAGGGATTAAATCAGGATGACTTGCAAGAGGGCAGAGGAGATGTAAGAAATGGTTCATCGTAAGTCTTTCACCAGTACTGTAGTAAAAATTCATACATGGAAGATTCTAGACTAAACCATAAACGGATACATTTTTATTCATGCGCGATACTCCAATAGAGCAAGATCCTGCATGGAAGTCTCCACATGCTTAGACAGCGGATAACATTGAGCAAAGACTAATGATCAACATTTAACTTGATAATGCGTATGTCCAGGTGAACCTCCTTGGAGTCCCCGTGCACCGCGTCGGCGGGTAAAGGATGCCATGGGTTTTCCGAGTCCACATTGGCGGGACAGTCCCAGCTCCCCAGAGTCCAAGTCCGTTCGATGAGGCCGGTGTCGCCGCCCACACGACCCAGAGAGGTAGTAACACTGACCACGCACCCATACATCCGCCTTGTGTCAGTGTCAGCGTCAGCGGCGTCGCCCCTGACGCACACTACAGAGACGGGGCGGCGGCCTTCACGGGCCTCGCCGGTGCCCATGATCAAGAGGAAGACGCTGTCGTCCTCCTCCGAGACTAGCAGGCGGCGGTGATCCTTGAACGACTCCGGCATTGTGAACGGGTAGCACGTCTCGTACTTGATGTTCTCCGCCAAGGGCCAGTAGTGACCGCTGCACGCATCCGTGAGGTGATGCACCATGTCTGCCGGCGGGCCCCAAAACGGCATTGGGCACTCATAACAGTAGACGAAGGGATCCTTGGAGGCATCAACCAGGCCATCCATGAAACGGGAGTGGCTGTAGGGGACGCTGCGCCAGTTGAATATATGAGCAAGTTACTATGAGATTTAATCTGAATAAGCACAAAATAAATCATGACGGCTTTAACAGAGATGAAACTAATCACGTGGACTAGCATAGTAGTAGGATACAGAGTAGAAACATGAATTCTACCACGATTTCGAACAGGAAGGAGAAACACATACGGTGCAACGGGAGCAGCACCATTGGCGTTGAGGTTGTCGCCCATGTCGTTGAGGAAGAGGTTGTCGAGGTCGGGGAAGAAGTCGTCGTCGGAGAAGTCATGGCTGCCAGCAGTCGCGAGAGTGCACTCCTCAAATGTCAACAGCGCCCGCCAAATGAAGCGCGGGAGGGAGTGACTGTTGGGGACGTTGCGGCCGACGAATGGAGCGCAGGAGTAGCACACGAAGCAGTAGATGGTGTCCTTACTAGTACTCCCTAGTCTCTATCTATCTACTAGCAAGATGCCCATGCGTTGCATGGAACATCAAGATGCATTTGTATGAGTAGTTTATATTGTGGGAGAAAAGGATGAACGAGGGAAGGCCTTATTTGCAAATGTTGAGTGGCTGTGGGTATCTTTTTGCAAAATTTCCGTATTTCCTTCCTATCCATAAGATATAAATCGGACGACTTATATTGCAGGATGGCAGGCACACCATCATCACCAACTCTGTTTTTTACTACTCTTATAAAAAGCAGATTTGGTGATGATGGTATGCCTGCCATCTTGTAATATAGACCGTCCGATCTATATCTGACGGATAGAAAGCCAACTATGACAATTTTACAAAAGATACATGCACCTCTCTCCACATTTACACATACGGCCTTGCCTCGTTCATCCTTATCTCCCACAACCTCGTGATCCTCCCTTAAGTCTCTATCTCTACTACTCTTCTTTGTTTTTTATGACAAATCAAATAGTGTTGCGCCGTCTGCTGCACGCCCGGTTGAACACACCTCCTCGCCTCCATCATCACCAACTGAGTCTTTTATAGGAGTAGGAGTAGAGAAAAAACTGAGTTGGTGATGATGGTGTGTCGTGCAATGCACGGGCATCTTGCTATTTTTTTTGCATATAAGTCCAAACACCACGTAGACACAGTCTTTGAGCACGGTTCGTAGTCGTTCCACAATCGGGCATTGAAGTTTGTAACTATTTTAGATTAGAATATACTACTCCTGCGGTGTTAGTAGTAGAGCAGAGTCCTACTCTACTACTCTACTCAAGCAAGTTGTCTGTCATTGATATGACGCTACGCTGCTGGTATGTGTGTCGTAAGTCAAGCAGCGTGCTGTAGTCATCATCACCTGTCCACTTCCCGCAGCACATATTTGCTTCTCCATCTTTGTCCGCACATAATCTCGTCCAATCTTCCATCCCCGCTAAGGAGCCTCCCCCCCTCGTCCGAAACCCAAGCACTAACAATGGCATAACCGAGCAACGTCCGCCGAAAGAGTGGCTGGAATTTGCTCCCCACATAGGTAATCAAGCTCATTGTTTCGCGTGTGGACAATCTCAGTACCATGCCGCTCGCCGCGTGCTCGTCGGGGCTGTACCGTTTACTCAAAGCCCTCATGCCGGAGATTTTTAAGCCAGCTCCTTGCTTGCTGATGCTGCCTGATCTTCAGAAACAGCGTGTCACGTAGCATAACGATCGTAGGGTGGCGAGCATCAACCCCCTTGACTGCGATCTGATCCCCGTCAGCGTCAGCTACATTAACGGTATGTACTGGGTCGGCATGAACACGTCTTGGATGGTGCTCGTCGACGGTCGCGGCAGCTGGATGCTCGTGGAGGTCTACACCCGGCGATTGATCCCCCTTCCTTCGATTAACACTGCACTACTTTGGCACCGCGCCCCAGAATACTCGGAATCTTACAGTAGCCAACATGATACCAAGTTTGATTTGCTCAAGATTGTAATCTGCCGAGTGCCCACAAGATCTGCGAATTATAAAGACTTCGGGCTAATTGTGTTCTTCAACCGCGGTCTCGCCTATCTGACAGGTCACTGCGGTAAGTGGATAAATCTGCACGTCCATCGCAGGATCATACATCCTCCATGGTTCTCTGATGCCATTGAACACAAGGTCTTCATTTACGTCGTCGACTCCTTCTATGGCTGGACGTATTGCTGGCCTACTCCAGTCATCGCTACAAACGGCTCTTACAGCAGTATGTCACTTTCCTATGATATCATGATGGCTTGCTTATATTACTGTCAACATTTACTGAAAAAATATTCATGGTCATAACATGCTATTCTTAAGATTGACTAAATCAAGAGCCCTTTTTTAATTGACTCCAACTTGATATGATGTTGTAGGCCGCCTAGTGTCCCTACCCTTCCTAATCCCAGAACCTTTCAAAGAAAAGCGGCATGGCAGTTGCAGGTGGTTCCTGGCTTGATCAGACGACAGCGAAAGCTTGATGATCGTTTGCACATACCGGACGTGTTGTTTCGTGGAATACAATCACAGTCACTGCAAGGTCTTTGAGCAGGATCCCATCTTCTCGGGGCCTTTAGGAATTTTTGACTGGAGGCTGGTAAGTAGCCTTGGTACAAGCTCTCTGTTTGTCGGACTGAATTATCCGATTTACGAGGAGATAACCAACGGCAAGAATCATGATGGCAGCACGGTTTCGTTCATCAGGCAAAACTGTGTGTACACAACGTACCATGCGTCTCTGCATGCACCATACCCTGATATGTGCCACCACGCTCTGCATCCCAAAGTAGGAGAGAGGGTCGCAAGTATCAGACTTTGACCTGCAGGCTGGAGTTTCCCCCGTCAGGCACCCATCTGGTTCAAGCCGTCAGCCAATCTCCACAGCTTAATAAATAGTAACGTCTAACTGAGCCAGTTAGTTAGATGCATACACTTGGTGTAGTAGGATCTTTATTTAGTTTTATTCATACACTCGTTCTTTTTTGGTAGCCCTTTTGTAATGATGGCTGATATTTGGTTTGGAAGAGAGAGCTGCGTCTTTACTCTTCTGGCCTGCTTACTGCTTCTGTTGCACCCCCAGCCCTGGTTGTTGCTGCTGCTATTTTCAATGTACAATCAGTAGTATATTTCGTCTATTGGTTGAATAAATGTGTTGTTAGAACGACAAACACAATATTTTGGAAGTTGTTGCACGGTTCGATCCTTTAGTGCCCCGTACCGTACGTAGCTCATACTATTTTTCGTACGGAACACATTTTCCACTTGTTGATAACATGCAGCCCACTGATGAAGGCCCAATAGAGAAGCCCATAATTAACTGGAAGGGAGGCTCTCACATGAATCCGGCCCAGGTACATGCTCATGGTCCCCTAAACATAAATAAGTAAATAAATAAATAAAGCTAAATGCTCATGCACCAGTTCTTTGGGAAAAATAGGTAGCCCAGTATTTCTTTCTGAAGAATACCCAAGCTAGGCCTATTTGTTTTCTCCGAATTACTTGGCTGCAAATCTTTCATGACAAGGAGGGATGCATTCCGGCCTGGCTGAAGAGTATGGTCAATGTCTGTTAAAAGTACTATGAAAAGGGGTTAAAAATTCCAAAAAAACATAGCAAATGGGATATTAGTTTCATTTTTTGTTTTTTTTCTTCACTGATATCTTATACATATTTCATTGGATTTAACATGACATAGTACTAATTTATTTTTAAATTTGTTTTAGTATGGCTATTAATTTTTGCATTAAGAATATTTCGTTCCCAGCAAAAATTTGTGAATTTTCTAAATTTCCCACATATTTAGTTAATTTTTTGACCCTGGTACTGACCAGAAAATGGCCAGCAATTCCAAAAATGGAAAACGGGCTGCAACAAATTCCATATGAATTAGAAAATGAGTAAAAATTATAAAAATAATAGCAAATGGGCTGTACACGCCACAAATTTGAGGCTGACTTGTTTACGCAGGGCTTTGTCAGTGAACACACGATTCTAGCAGCAGTGACTGTTGGATGTCCATCCAATGGCCGACGTGCTTCTTCAATCTCTGATCTTCCTACTCCAGCCGCCTAAACTAGCGCCGGTGGGACTGCCTTCTCCCTCCTCTTGTGGCCCGCTGTGATGCCGCGCAGGCTTCCCCGGCCCACCCTACTCCCTCCGCTGGCCTGGCCACATGCAATCAACTGCCTCCTTAATATGCGAAAAAAATGATTCCTCCCACTGACATCTAGGGTGCACCGGTTGGGCGGCTGACCTGTGGGCCTACTAAGATGACGCGTATGCAGGGCTTGTCAACTTAGTCAACAAACTATTCTAGCAGCAGTAACCGTTGCATTTGAATCGAACGGTCCTACTGCTTCTTCAATCGCTGCTCTTCTTGCACCAGCCGCCCGAACCAGCGCCGGGCAGACCGCCTACTCCTGCCTCCAATGGCCGGCTGTGTTGTCGTTGAGGCCTCATCTCCCCCTACTACTCCCACCGCTAGCCAGGCCCTGTGGCGACGGCAGCCTCACACCGCAGCCGAACCTGTGAACCCTTGTACTCCTCTCCGCGTGGGCATCCACTGCCGCGTCTTCCCCGGCTCCACATCGTCCCCTTCCTAGGCCTCGCCGTCGTCCACCGCCTTGGTGCTCTCGGCGCGGCGTGGTCAATGTTGTCAACGGCATTCCATCGGAAGAGTACTGTACGTGGAGAGGCTGACAGCTGGGTCCATGGACACAGCCCAGTTTTTTTGTGATTTGCCAAGTAAGTCGCTTTGTCAGACCTGTTGGGCTGCAAATCTTTCAAGACGAGGAGAGCTTTCATTCGGCTGGCCGAGAAAATGGCCCATCAGTAATGAGAAATGGGCTGTACATTTTTAAAACTCATCAAACCGGCAATTAGTTTCAAATATCTTTTTTTTCATTTCAAGATTTTAAATTACATTAATTTTTATGCGTGGAGAATTTGTTGGATTTTATATTGATATACATTTATATTTAAAATCAGTTTGAATATGAGTCAAAATTTCGGGATTAAAAACAGTTCGGACCGCACTGAAATATGCAAAATTTTGTATAATTTTTTAACCGTGGCCACAATATGGGTTGTAATGATAACAAAAATAATATGGGCTCCAAAAAAAACCTTAAGAATTAGCAAATGGGCTGTAAATTATTAGAAATAATGGCAGATGGGTTGTATGCTGTTTTCCACAGATTTGAGGCTTTCCTAAAAAAAGGTTGATGCACAAGCACTGACTGTTGGATGACCATCCAACGGCCGTCATGCTTCTTCAATCTCTGCTCTTTCTGCTCCAGCCACTCAAACAAGCGCCGACGGGACTACCTGCTCCCTCCTCCCCGCGGTCGGCTGTGCTACCGCGCAGGCCTCACAGCCCCCACCGTACTCCCAGCGCTGGCCTAGCCATCCCTCTACTCACCCACCTGTTGTTATTCTCCGGCGATGGCAGACGAACTAGTAAACCCTCGTGCAGTCGTACTCCCTTCCGTGTGGGAAACAACTGTCGAGTCTTCCCTGCCTCCGTGTTGTTCCCTTCCTAGGCCTCACCGTCGTCCACCGCCCTGGTGCTCTCGGCGCAGCCTGGTCAACGTGGTCAACGACCGACTTGCATCTGAAGTGGACTGTACGTGGAGAGGCCGACAGCTGGGTCCATGGCCGCACGCAAGGAAATGCCTCCTTATTACGCGCATAAGAATGATTCCTCCACCTGACATCAGGGACCCACCAAAAGGGCCTCTGTATTTCGTGAAAAAAACGTTACCTCCGCTGATAGCTCGGACCCACCAGCTATATCTTCGCACGCAAGGAAGTGCCTCCTTATTACGCACAAAAAAATGAATACTCCCCCTGTTAGTTGGGACCCAGTATTGTGGTAGGCTGACTTGTGGGCCTACTAAGTTGACGGGGATGGAGGGCTTTGTCAACTTAGTCAATATGCACGATTCTAGCTCGAGTTACCGTACGATGTCCATCCAACGGCCGTAGTGCTTCTTCAACCTCTCGTCTTCTTGCTCCAGCCGCCCAAACCAGCGCCGGTCGTGCCTCGTTCCCCTGCCTCCCGTGGCCGGCTGCGATGTGGCGGAGGCCTCATTGCCCCCTACTACTCCCACCGCTGGCCAGGCCATCCCTCTACTCACCCACACCCCGTGTTAACTATTATTCTACGGCGACGGCAACCTCACACCGCAGCGAACCAGTGAACCCTCATACTCCTCTACGTGTGGGCATCCACTGCTGTGTCTTCCCCGGCTCCGCATTGTCATCCACCGCCCTGGTGCTCTCGACGCGGCGTGGTCAACGTGGTCAAGGAACGGCTTCCATCGGACGTGGACTGTACGTGGAGAGGCTAACAGCTGGATCCACGGCGGCCGCAAGGAAGTGCCTCCTTATTACGCGCAAAATAATTATTCCTCCACCTGACAGCGGGGACCCACCGGACGGGCCACCGTATTTCACGAAAAAAACGTTTTCCCCCTGACTCCTGGGACCCACCATCTACACCTTCACACACAAGGAAGTGCGTCCGGGCTAAAATATACAAAACAATTCGCCCCCCTGACTGCTCGGACCCACCAGCTACATCTTCGCACGCAAGGAAGTGCCTGATAGTCGGGACCCACCTGGCCAAAGCATATGTAGTGTTGTCATTCTGGTCGTGAACGTGTACGTACATACTGGTCATTGTAGAGGCGCGCACGTGTCGTAGTCGAGGCGCACACGTAGCATGTACACGTATGTATAGCGGCCAGGGTGCAAGAAAGAAAATACGGCAACGTGCGTACATACGGGCGGGGTCTCGAACGCCTACTCGCGCATATATACGTACGGCCAGGGCTCGTGTACATGACTGGGTCGGAACAGAGAAATAGCGTCGCCATCGTGTTCATGGGGAGCCAACCGGCTGGGTCGGAACGGAATGTGTGGTCGTGTTCATCGGGAGGGCTTGGACGAAAGAGGCGATGGAAACGAGGCCTACCGTACCGCAGAACGGAGGAAACGGCCTTGTGTTCGACCGGCCATGTTCGAAATGGGATCCTGTCTATCGGGAGGGGTCTGGCGTACCGCAAAATGGAGGAAACGGACCTCCTACAGTCGAAACGAGGGTCCTGTTAATCGGGAGGTGTGTGGTGTACCGCAAAACGGACGAAACGGACTTGTGTTGGAGCGCTACGGTCGAAACGGGGGTCCTGTTCATCGGGAGGGGTGTGGCGTACCGCAAAACGGGACTCCACGGGATACTGTTCATCTCCACCATCGACCTCCTCGAGCCTCCACTGGCTACTGTTCATCGACCGTCGACCTCCTCCGGCTTCCACCTGCGACTATTCATCCACGGTCTCCTGTTCATCCAGCCTCCACCGCGCGCTACTCCACCGGATACTGTTCAACCACCCCTCTCCACGGGCTTCTGTTCAACCACCCCTCCACGGGCTACTGTTCATGCACCCCTCCACCGTCTACTGTTCATCCAGCCCTCCACGGGGTCGTCCTGTTCATCTAGCCCTCCACGGGGTCCTGTTCATCCAGCCCCAACCGACTTGATCGATCAGGGTCCTGTTCATC
>NC_041381.1:468837011-468871445 GCF_002162155.2 Triticum dicoccoides
AACACTCACTGTTCATCCGGAGAGGCAGCATCGATCGGCTTCAGTTAGCAGCAGTAGCGAAGGAATCGATCGCTCGGGTTTAGTAATGCGTAGCCTGCAGTGCAATCGCTCGGGTTCAGTTAGAGCCCAACGCCTCGCTTGGGTTCAGTTAGAGCCAAGGCCTCGCACACATGCACGTATGTGTACAAGAGAAACGCGCATCGCTCGGCCCCCGACCACCCACCGTAACCGGGAACTCCTCGAAATTTTCCTTGCCCTCGCTTCTACCACGGTTTTTTCCATCATGGACGGCCCAAAGAATGTCATGCAGCTGTGTCTCCGTCCCGCCCAGGATGAAAAGCCCATTCTCTGTCGTGATTTTTTGTCATTGAAGTAGGAGCCCACCACATCTATGATGATACCGGGTTTTGTCACAATTATCGTCATAGAAGTGTCGTATGTATGACAGAAAAAAATGTCGTTCGGCCCAAAATATCACGGATGTGTTTTTTCTGTAGTGAAGCCATCGAAGGAAGAATCTTCTCCAGAGCGAACGCGTCTTCCCAGGAGTCATGGGTGTCTGGGCGATCACGCCAGCGTACCTTGAGTCGGGGCTTCACTGAGCCACCATGTTGAATGAGCTTCATCCATAGGATCATCGTCGACTATAGCAACGACAGGTTGTGTGGCGCCACCGTGCTCATGTCTGGATCAACGGAGAACTTGGGAGGGACTTGCTTCTTGAGCTGAGAGACGTGGATCCTGGAGTTCGCCAGAAGAGCCAGCTTGTAGGAGACAGCGACGACACGCTGCAGAACTGGGTATGGCCCATAGAACTTTAGGGCCAACTTTTGATTGTGCCGGGCAGCCATGGAGTTTTAAAGGTAGGGCTGGACCTTGAGAAAAACTTGATCACCCATCTGAAAGGAGCGTTCTGTATGATGCTTGTCCGCTTGCCGCTTCATCCTTTCTTGAACCCTCGTGAGGTGTTGGCGAAGAATTTCACGAATCGCGTCATGATCGGCCACCAAGTCCTAGAGTTCCATCATTGATGCAGGAGCGGAGATGCCAAATGGTCGAGGCTGGTATCCATACAGAGCCTCAAACAGGGTGCATCCAGCCGCTATATGATAAGACCTGTTGTACCAATCCTTAACCGAAGATAACCATTTGGACCACTGACTTGGGGTGTCGTGAATGGAGCACCGAAGGAAGGCTTCTAGGCATTGGTTCAGCCTCTCTATTTGTCCATCCGTCTCCAGATGGCATGTTGAGCACATATTGAGGATGGTATCCGACAAGCGAAACAACTCTTGCCAGAAGGCACTTGTGAAGACTTGATCTCTGTACGAAATGATCCGGGATGGCATGCCATGGAGTCCGTAGATCTGATCGAAGAACACAAGGGCCACCTGGCGAGCAGTGTATGGATGCTTGAGCAGCAGAAAATGGGAAAATTTGGTCAGCTTGTCGTTGACGACCAGAATCACCTTGAAGCCATTGGACTTTGGTAGACCCTCCACAAAATCCAAACTAATGGTGTGCCATGGGTGAGATGGAATCTCATGAGGTTGAAGAAGCCCTGGTTGATGGTGGTGCTCCGGTTTGGCTCATTGACATATACCACAGCTCCACACAAACTCAGTAATGCCGTGCTTCATCTTGGGCTAGAAAAAAAACTTCTTGACTCGCTGATAGGTTGCCAGCACCCCCGAGACTACATGATGTGTTGCTAGGCCAATGGGTTGTGGCCCACCCAGATCTTCCCTTTGTATCGTAGCACACATTTCTCCAGAGAGTACCCATTGTCGTTGTGCCCTAAATAGAGAGCTCAGTCAAGAGTTGCTTGGAACTGGCGTCTTCTTCGTAGCCGGTCACCAAGGTCTCCAGCCACGCCGACACTATTGAATAAATGGTGAGCAAGGCTTAGTGTTGGTCACACCATGAAAGAACATCTGCGTCGACATTAGAGATGCCTCATTTGTACTAGATGGTGTATTCTAGTCCCATCAGCTTCACAAAGACCTTATGCTGGATACCGGTGTTCAACCGTTGGTCGGACAAGTGCAGGAGGGCTTGCTAATTGATGACCCAAAAGTGTAGGGGGTCTATCATAGTCCTTTCGATAAGTAAGAGTGTCGAACCCAATGATGAGCAGAAGGAAATTACAAGCGGTTTTCAGTAAGGTATTCTCTCCAAGCACTGAAATTATCGATAACAGATAGTTTTGTGATAAGGTAATTTGTAACGGGTAACAAGTAATGAAAGTAAATAAGATGCAGCAAGATGGCCCAATCCTTTTTGTAGCAAAGGACAAGCCTGGACAAACTCTTATATAGAGAAAAGCGCTCGCGAGGACACATGGGAATTCTCGTCAAGCTAGTTTTCATCACGCTCATATGATTCGCGTTCGTTACTTTGATAATTTGGTATGTGGGTGGACCGGTGCTTGGGTACTGCCCTTTCTTGGACAAACATCCCACTTATAACTAACCCCAATTGCAAGCATCCACAACTACAAAAGAAGTATTAAGGTAAAGCTAACCATAGCATGAAACATATGGATCCAAATCAGCCCCTTACGAAGCAACTCATAAACTAGGGTTTAAGCTTCTGTCACTCTAGCAACCCATCATCTACTTATTACTTCCCAATGCCTTCCTCTAGGCCCAAACAATGGTGAAGTGTCATGTAGTCGACATTCACATAACACCACTAGAGGAGAGACAACATACATCTCATCAAAATATCGTACGAATACCAAATTTCACATGACTACTTATAGCAAGACTTCTCCCATGTCCTCAGCAACAAACGTAACTACTCACAAATCATATTCATGTTCATAATCAGGGGGTATTAATATGCATATAGGATCTAAACATATGATCTTCCACCGAATAAACCCACTGGCATCAACTACAAGGAGTAATCAACACTACTAGCAACCCACAGGTACCAATCTGTGGTTTTGGGGCAAAGATTGGATACAAGAGATGAACTTGGGTTTGAGAAGAGATGGTGCTGGTGAACATGTTGATGTAGATTGACCCCCTCCCGATGAGAGGATCGATGGTGATGACGATGGTGATGATTTCCCCCTCCCGGAGGGATGTTTCCCCGGCAGAACAGCTCCGCCGGAGCCCTAGATTGGTTCCACCATGGTTCCGCCTCATGGCGGCGGTGTCTCGTCCCGAAAGCTTGCTTATGATTTTTTCCAGGGTAAAATACTTCATATAGCAGAAGATGGGCACTGGAGGCCTACCAAGTGGCCCATGAGGCAGGGGCGCGTCCAGGGGGTAGGGCGCGCCCCAACCCTCATGGATGGTGGGTGGCCCCCCTCTGGTATTTTCTTCGCTCAGTATATTTTATTAATTCCTAGGCTAACTTCCGTGGAGTTTCAGGACTTTTGGAGTTCTGTAGAGTAGGCCTCTAATATTTGCTCCTTTTCCAACCCAGAATTCCAGCTGCCGGCATTCTCCCTCTTCATGTAAACCTTATAAAATAAGAGAGATTAGGCATAAGTATTGTGACATAATGTGTAATAACATCCCATAATTCAATAAATATTGATATAAGAGCATGATGCAAAATGGACGTATCAACTCCCCCAAGCGTAGACCTCGCTTGTTCTCAAGCGGAAGCCAAATCGAAAAATATGTCCACATGTTTTAGAGATGGAGGTGTCGATAAAATAAAATACAGACATGAGGGCATCATGATCATTCCTATAACAGCAACATATATAAATATTGTCATATGATTTCTTATAGTAAAGTAACAATCTGTTCACAATGTCAAGTATGAATCAGAAACATCATTAGAAACAAATAAACTATAATCTAGGTTATTGAAGCAATTGCAATTTATTATAACATCGGAAAGAGTCAATATAAGAGCTTTTCAGCAAGTACACATACTCAACTGTCATTTAGTCTTTCACAATTGCCAACACTCATGCAATACTTATGGGTATGGAGTTTTAATTGGACACAGAGAAAGATAGGGGCTTATAGTGTTGCCTCCCAACCTTTTACCTCAAGGGTAATGTCAACAATAATAGTTCATGCTAACTTGCATCCTATTGGATATATATATCAGGATCTTTCCAACACAAGGTGCTTGCCAAAGGATAAAATTTAAAAAGGAAAGGTGAAGATCACCATGACTCTAGTAAAAGGTATAAGACAAAAGTAAAAGATAGGCCCTTCGCAGAGGGAAGCAGAGGTTGTCATGTGCTTTATCGTGGGATGCACGAAATCTTAATGCAAAAGAACGTCACTTTATATTGCCACTTGTGATTGGGACCTTTATTATGCAGTCTGTCGCTTTTATTGCTTCCATATCACAAGATCATATAAAGCTTATTTTCTCCACACTAATAAGTCATACATATTTAGAGAACAATTTTTATTGCATACAACATGACAACTTACTTGAGGGATCTTACTCAATCCATAGGTAGATATGGTGGACTCTCATGGCAAAACCAGGTTTAAGGATATTTTGGAAGCACAAGTAGTCTCTCTACTTGGTGCAAAGAATTTGGCTAGCATGAGAGGGAAAGGCAAGCTCAACATGTTTGATGGTCCATGAAAATATACTTTGTTTCGGATATAAGAAAACATAACCCATTACGTTGTCTTCCTTGTCCAACATCAACTTTTTAGCATGTCATATTTTAATGAGTGCTCACAATCATAAAAGAGGTCCAAGATAGTATATTTATATGTGAGAACCTCTCTTTCTTTATTACTTCCTATTAATTGCAACGATGACCAAAACTATGTTTGCCAACTCTCAACAACTTTTTCTCATCATACTCTTAATATGTAAAGTCATTACTCTCCATAAGATCCATATGATCTCTTTATTTCTTTTTATTCTTTCTTTTTTTGTTTTATTCCCTCAAGATCATGGCAATATAGCAAAGCCCTTGACTCAAGAATAATCTTTATTATATATAGCTCACGGACTCGATTACATAGAGGAATCATAAAGCAAAACGCAAAACTAGATCATTCTAAAACTTTATTCTACTGGATCAAGATATTACCAAAAGGATCAAACTAAGAAAAACGGTAAAAATAGGAGTGTGATGGTGATACGATACTGGGGCACCTCCCCCAAGCTTGGCAGTTGCCAAGGGGAGTGCCCATACCCATGTGATTATGTCTCCTTCTTCAGAAGTGGTGATGTGATATTCTTGGCGATGATGCCCCTCAGGATACGATTCTCCTCCTCGAGCTTATTGTCTTGCTGCTTGAGATCCATTATTTCCTTACGGAGCTTAATCGTGATGGCCAAAGCTCCTTTAACCCATGGATGTTGCATAGCTGCTGGAGAACAAGTGACACTCTTTTTCATATTTTCATAAGAAAGAAATCTAACATTGGAAGGGATGACCGAGTTTGGAATAGCCGAGCTCTGTAATTCCCCCATTGTGAATCCGACTCGGAAGCGAGAAGTAACTTCTTTATCCTCCTCCATGACATCTATCCTTTTCAAATTGGCCTCCATCTCTTCCTCCGTTGATGGCCCAAAGTGGTCAGCATCGCTGTTTGCTCCTGGTCTCGGTGTCGGATGAGACACCCGACTCTCCCCTACTGACTCTTGAGAAGACATCTTACTCTAATCTGCGACAGAAATAGCTCAAAACAAAAACAGAGGATTTCGTTATGGTACGGTGGTTAAAACCTTCGGGAGATTATATAATGAATTTTTACCGACCACAAGAAGTATCAAGCAAGAAAACAGAGTCCGAAGGGCAGACGAGGTGCCCACGAGGCAGGGGCATGCCCAGGGGTTAGGGCGCGCCCTCCACCCTCGTGGACATCTCGTGTCCTTCCCGGACTACTTCTTATTTTTCCTATTTTCTTAAATATTCCAAAACAGAGAGAAATTGACACTAGAACTATTTTGAAGTCGGTTTACTTACCGTACCACATACCTATTCCTTTTCGGAGTCTGGAACATCCTGGAAAGCGTCCCTTATATATTCCTCTGGGGTCACGGTATCAATAACATTAGTTTCAACATTTATTGGATTACCTGAAATATAATGTTTGATTCTTTGGCCGTTCACCACCTTCGAACTTGTGCCTTCGAAGTTGTTGATTTTTATGGCACCGGAACGATAGACCTCCTCGATAACGTAAGGACCTTCCCATTTAGAGAGGAGTTTTCCTACAAAAAATCTTAAACGAGAGTTGAAAAGCAACACATAATCACCTACATTAAACTCACGCTTTTGTATCCTTTTGTCATGCCATCTTTTAACTTTTTCTTTAAACAAGTCGGCATTCTCATAGGCTTGAGTTCTCCATTCATCAAGTGAGATAATATAAAATAATCTCTTCTCACCAGCAAGTTTGAAATCATAATTGAGCTCTTTAATGGCCCAATATGCCTTATGTTCTAGTTCGAGAGGTAAGTGACATGCTTTTCCATACACCATTTTATATGGACACATACACATAGGATTTTTATATGCAGTTCTATAATCCCATAATGCATCATCAAGTTTCTTGGACCAATTCTTTCTAGATCTATTAACAGTCTTTTGCAAAATCAATGTAATCTCTCTGTTACTCAGTTCTACTTGGCCACCAGACTGTGGGCGATATGGAGATGCAATTCTATGATTAACATCATACTTAGCAAGCATTTTACGAAAGACACCATGAATAAAATGTGAACCACCATCAGTCATTAGTTATCTAGGGACTCCAAACCTCGGAAAAATAACTTCTTTAGGCATCTTAATAGAGGTGTTATGATCAACACTACTAGTTGGAATAGCTTCTACCCACTTAGTAACCTAATCAGCAGCAACTAAAATATGTGTATACCCATTAGAGGAAGGAAACGGTCCCATATAATCAAAGCCCCAAACATCAAATGGTTCAATAACAAGAGAATAATTCATAGGCATTTCTTGACGTCTACTAATATTACCAATTCTTTGACATTCATCACAAGACAAGATAAACTTACGGGCATCCTTGAAGAGAGCAGGCCAATAAAAATCGGATTGCAATACCTTATGCGCAGTTCTATCTCCAGCGTGGTGTCCTCCATAAGCCTCGGGGTAACACTTGCGTAGGATCTGTTCTTGTTCATGCTCGGGTACACAACATCTAATAAAACCATCTACTCCATCTTTATAAAGGTGTGGGTCATCCCAGAAGTAATGTCTTAAATCATACAGAAACTTTTTCTTTTGCTGGTACGTGAAACTAGGTGGTATAAATTTAGCAACAATGTAATTAGCATAATCAGCATACCATGGAGCAGTACGAGAAGAATTTATGACAGCTAATTGTTCATCAGGGAAGCTAACATCAATAGGTAGTGGGTCATCAAGAACATTCTCTAACCTAGACAAGTTGTCTGCAACGGGGTTCTCAGCTCCCTTTCTATCAATAATTTGCAAATCAAATTCTTGTAGTAGGAGAATCCATCTAATAAGTCTAGGTTTAGCATCTTTCTTTTCCATAAGATATTTAATAGCAGCATGATCAGTGTGAATAGTTACTTTAGAGTCAACAATATAAGGTCTAAACTTCACAAGCAAATACAACTGCTAAAAATTCTTTTTCAGTAGTAACATAATTTCTCTGGGCGCTGTCTAGAGTTTTACTAGCATATTGATAACATTTAGTTTCTTGTCAACTCTTTGTCCTACAACAGCACCCGTGGCATAATCACTAGCATCGCACATAATTTCAAAGGGTAAATTCCAATCAGGTGGATGAACAATAGGTGCGGAAATCAAAACTTTCTTAAGTATTTCAAATACTTCTACACAATCATCATCGAAAACAAAAGGATTATCCTTTTGTAAGAGATTAGTCAGAGGCCTAGAAATTTTAGAGAAGTCCTTAATAAACCTCCTATAAAAACCGGCATGACCAAGGAAACTTCTTATACCTTTAATGTCTTTAGGGCACGACATCTTTTCAATAGCATCAACTTTAGCTTTATCAACTTCAATACCTCTTCTAGAAATTTTATGCCCCAAGACAATGCCTTCATTAACCATAAAGTGGCATTTTTCCCAATTCAAGACAATATTAGTTTCTTCACATCTCTGCAAAACTCGATCAAGGTTGCTTAAGCAATCATCAAAGGAGGATCCATAAACAGAGAAATCATCCAAGAAAACCTCAACAATCTTTTCACAAAAGTCAGAGAATATAGCCATCATGCATCTTTGAAAGGTAGCAGGTGCATTACATAAACCAAAAGGCATACGTCTATAAGCAAAAGTACCGAAAGGGAAAGTAAAAGTGGTCTTTTCTTGATCCTCTCTTGACACAGGTATTTGAGAGAAACCAGAGTAACCATATAGAAAGAAAAAATGTGTATGTTTGGATAATCTTTCTAGCATTTGATTAATAAAAGGCAAAGGGTAATGATCCTTTTTAGTAGCTTTATTTAATTTGAGGAAATCAATTACCATCCAATAACCGGTAACAATTCTTTGCGGGATCAATTCATCTTTATCATTAGGAACGATAGTAATACCTCCCTTCTTAGGGACACAATGGACAGGACTAACCCACTGACTATCAGCAACGGGACAAATTATACCTGCCTCCAAGAGCTTTAGTATTTCTTTTCTTACCACTTCTTTCATCTTAGGATTTAACCACCGTTGGTGATCAACAACTGGTTTAGCATCTTTCTCCAATTTTATTTTGTGCTGGCATAGAGTGGGACTAATGCCCTCAAGATCATCAAGAGTAAATCCAATAGCAGCATGGTGCTTCTTCAGAGTTTTCAATAATTTCTCCTCTTCCTGCTTTGAAAGGTTAGCACTAATAATAACAGGATATATCTTCTTTTCATCAAGATAAGCATATTTAAGAGAATCAGGTAGTGGTATAAGATCAAACACGGGATCACCCTTGGGTAGTGGAGGACCCCCTAGGATTTCAACATGCAAGTTGTGTTTCAAAATAGGTCCCTGTTTAAAGAACACTTCATCTATCTCCCGTCTTTCATTCATAAACATATCATTTTCACGGTCTAGCAAATATTGTTCTAAAGGATCATTAGGAGGCATGGCAATAGAAGCAAGACCAATAATTTCATCCTTACTAGGCAATTCTTTATCATGGGGTTGTCTATGAAATTTAGCAAAATTAAACTCGTGAGACATATCCCCCAAACCAATAGTAACAACGTCCTTTTTGCAGTCTATCCTGGCATTAACAGTATTCAAGAAGGGTCTACCAAATATGATGGGACAAAAGCTATCTTCTGGGGAACCAAGGACAAGAAAATCAGCAGGATATTTAACTTTCCCCCACAAGATTTCAACAACTCTAACAATCCCAACTGGTGAAATAGTATCTCTATTGTCAAGCTTAATTGTAACAAGAATTTCTTCTATCTCAGCAGGTGCAATATCATGCATAATTGCTTTGTATAAGGAATGAGGTATTGCACTTGCACTAGCACCCATATCACATAAGCCATGATAACAATGATCTCCTATTTTAACAGAAATAACAGGCATGCCTACAACAGGTCTATGTTTATTCTTAGTATCTGGTCTAGCAATTCTAGTAGCTTCATCACAGAAGTAAATAACATGCCCATCAATATTATCAGCCAAGAGATCTTTAACCATAGCAATACTAGGTTCAACTTTAATTTGCTCAGGTGGTGTAGGTGTTCTAGTATTACTCTTACGAACCATAGTTGAAGCTCTAGCATGATCCTTTATCCTAACAGGGAAGGGCGGTTTCTCAATATAGGTAGTAGGAACAATAGGATCATTATAATTGATAGTATTTTCTTCAACTTTAATAGGTGCAACTAATTTTAATTCAATGGGAGGATTATATTTAAAACACTTCTCCTTAGGGAGGTCAACATGAGTAGCAAATGATTCACAGAAAGAGGCTACTATCTCAGAGTCAAGTCCATATTTAGATCTAAATTCACGAAAAGCTTCAGTGTCCATAAAAGATTTAACACAATCAAACTTAGGTGTTATACCTGACTCCTTACCTTCGTCGAGATCCCAATCTTCAGAGTTACGTTTGATTCTTTCCAATAAATCCCATTTGAATTCAATAGTCTTCATCATAAAAGATCCAGTACAAGAAGTATCGAGCATGGAGCGATTATTGAGAGAAAGCCGAGCATAAATTTTTTGAATAATAATTTCTCTTGAGAGCTCATGATTGGGGCATGAATATAACATTGACTTAATCCTCCCCAAAGCTTGAGCGATGCTTTCTCCTTCGCGAGGCCAAAAATTATATATATAATTACGATCCCAATGAACAAGATGCATAGGATAAAACTTCTGATGAAATTCCAATTTCAATCGGTTGTAGTTCCATGATCCCATATCATCACATAGCCTAAACAATGTCAATGCCTTTCCCTTCAAAGATAAAGGGAATACCTCCTTCTTGATAACATCCTCGGGCATACCTGCAAGCTTAAATTATCCACAAACTTCGTCCACATAGATTAGGTGCAAAACGCGATGCAATGTTTCATCTCCTGTAAAAGGATTAGCTAGCAGTTTCTCTACCATACCTAATGGAATTTCAAAGTAAACATTTTCAGTAGGTTCAGTTGGTTCAGTAACAACTCTTTGCTCTACTGGTCGGGGCGAAGATACCCCAAACAAGCCCCTCAAAGGATTACTTTCCATGGTAACAAGTGACAGTAAATTTTAGCACACTATATAAATTTTCCTTACCAAGTTCCACTTACCAAAGGCGCTTCACTCCCCAGCAATGACGCCAGAAAAGATTCTTGATGACCCACAAGTGTAGGGATCTATATACTCCTTTCGATAAGTAAGAGTGTCGAACCCAACGAGGAGCAGAAGGAAATGACAAGCAGTTTTCAGTAAGGTATTCTCTGCAAGCACTGAATTATCGGTAATTGATAGTTTTGTGATAAGGTAATTTGTAACGGGTAACAAGTAATGAAAGTAAATAAGGTGCAGCAAGATGGCCCAATCCTGGAAAAACTCTTATGTAGAGAAAAGCGCTCCCAAGGACACATGGGAATTATCATCAAGCTAGTTTTCATCACGCTCATATGATTCGCGTTCGTTACTTTGATAATTTGGTATGTGGGTGGACCGGTGCTTGGGTAATGCCCTTTCTTGGACTAGCATCCCACTTATGATTAACCCCTATTGCAAGCATCAGCAACTACAAAAGAAGTATTAAGGTAAACCTAACCATAGCATGAAACATATGGATCAAAATCAGCCCCTTACGAAGCAACTCATAAACTAGGGTTTAAGATTCTGTCACTGTAGCAACCCATCTTATACTTATTACTTCCCAATGCCTTCCTCTAGGCCGAAACAATGGTGAAGTGTCATGTAGTCGACGTTCACATAACACCACTAGAGGAGAGATAACATACATCTCATCAAAATATCGAATGAATACCAAATTCACATGACTACTTATAGCAAGACTTCTCCCAGGTCCTCAGCAACAAACATAACTACTCACAAATCATATTCATGTTCATAATCAGAGGGGTATTAATATGCATATAGGATCTGAACATATGATCTTCCACCGAATAAACTAACTAGCATCAACTACAAGGAGTAATCAATACTACTAGCAACCCACATGTACCAATCTGAGGTTTTGGGACAAAGATTGGATACAAGAGATGAACTAGGGTTTGAGAGGAGATGGTGCTGGTGAAGATGTTGATGTAGATTGACCGCCTCCCGATGAGAGGATCGATGGTGATGACGATGGTGATGATTTCCCCCTCCCAGAGGGATGTTTCCCTGGCAGAACAGCTCCTCCGGAGCCCTAGATTGGTTCCGCCAAGGTTCCGCCTCGTGGTGGCGGTGTCTCGTCCCGAAAGCTTGCTTATGATTTTTTTTTCAGTGTAAAAGACTTCATATAGCCGAAGATGGGCACCGGAGGCCTGCCAGGTGGCCCACGAGGCAGGGGGGCACGCCTAGGGGGTAGGGCGCGCCCCCCACCCTCGTGGATGGTGGATGGCCCCCTATAGTATTTTCTTTGCTCAGTATTTTTTTATTAATTCCAAAAATAACTTTCGTGGAGTTTCAGGACTTTTGGAGTTGTGCAGAGTAGGTCTCTAATATTTGCTCCTTTTCCAGCCTAGAATTCCAGCTGCCGGCATTCTCCCTCTTCATGTAAACCTTGTAAAATAAGAGAGACTATGCGTAAGTATTGTGACATAACATGTAATAATAGCCCATAATGCAATAAATATAGATATAAAAGCATGATGCAAAAGGGACGTATCACTGATCTGTGCGGATAGTGAAGCGTTGGTGCTGCAACTACGGTCGCCACTTCTCCACGGCCATAAGAATAGCCAGACATTCTTTTTTGTATGTGCACAGTTCCTGGTTTTTTGGAGAGAGGCCTTTGCTCAAATAAGCGACAGGGTAACCTTTTTGCATGAGTATTGCGCTAATGTCGTCCTTGCATGCATCCGTCTCCAGGACGAAGGGTTGATGAAAATCAGGCACCGCTAACATAGGGGCTACGATCATTGCTTCATTAAGCAACTGGAAGGTTGTCTTTGCCTTTGGTGTCCATTGAAACATGGCCCCTTTCTTCAGTAATTCTGCCAGTGGACGACTAATCACCCCGTAGTGTTGGATGAATTTCCTGTAGTACCCCGTAAGCCATAGGAATCCACTAACTGCATGAACCGACGCCGAGGTAGGCCAGGATTGGACCGATTCAACTTTTGTCGGGCCGGTGGCAACTCCTTCCTCACTGATGACATGTCCCAAGTACTCGATCTTGTTTTAGGCAAATGCACATTTCGATCGCTTTATAACCAGCTCATTCTCACGAAGGAGCTGCAACACTTCGCGCAGACGATAGACATGCTCATCCAAGGTGGCAGTATGGACCAATATGTCATCCATGAATGCCAACACACCATGCCAGAGCAGGGGTCCAAAACGTTATGAGTCACCCCTTGGAATGCGCCAGGAGTGCGAGATAGCCCAAAATACATAACGAGGAACTCATACAACCCTTGATGCATGCGAAAAACTATTTTAAACACATCTTCATCTGCGACCCTGATCTGGTGGTAACCAGAGAGCATGTCTAACTTGGTGAACCACTTGGCACCTGCAATCTCATCGAACAGTTCATCCACCACATGCATGGGATGTTTGTTCTTAATTGTGATCGCGTTCAGTTGTGATAGTCGGCATAGAAATGCCATGAGCCATCTTTCTTGCGAACAAGCAGGACTGGAGCAGCAAAGGGACTTGTACTGGGGCAAATAACCCCTGCTGGAAGCATCTCCTTGATCTGCCGCTCAATCTCATCCTTCTATTGGGGGGGTATACCGATACGTCCGTGCACAGACCAGTTGTGCTCCCAGAATCAATGGAATGGTATGATCATCTGCTCGTTGGGGGGTGTGTGGAAGGCACATTGAAACGGTCATCAAACTCTTATAACAACAATTGTACCTCTAGGGGCGGGGGCTCATCTCTCTTTGATACCTGTATAGCTACCAGGTCCATCTCTTGATGAATGTGCGACCTGCACTACCTGTTGAATTGCTCCACGGCGCAACAACCATTTCAACTTGCCCATAGAGACTGCTTTGCATTTTCTTAGTGTGGACCAAATCCCTTTGAGTGTAATCGTTGCCCTTCATGTGTGAACCGCACCCACTTCTTGTGCCAGTGGACCTACATACGGCTATGATTCTTGAGCCAATCAGACCCAACAATGAGATCATAGCAGCCCACAGGAAGAACTTTCATGTCCTAGAAGAAAGTATAACCCTGTGTCCACCATGACAGTTGAGGCACCATCATCGAGCTTGTCAAGGTGTCTCCACCGACAACTACATAAGGGGCCGACAACATAGGTTGAGTGGGCAGTTGCAGCTCTTCTATTAGTTTGGAATCCATGAATGAACAATTTTCCCTCAAATCAATCAGAATGAGAACAATATGCTTGCAGATCATGTCGTGCAAGTGCATCGTCCGGCGTTTCACTGGTGGTGCCGGTGAGCGAGCATTGGCGAGCAACATAACCTCCTCTTTCAAGCTGGAATTTGACATATGATGAGGATCAGGGGGTCATCCAACTACAAAACCTCTAGTGCTCCTCCATGATATGCAGAGGTACTTTGTCCGGGCACTTGTGGCCTCTCGCCCATGGCTCACCGCATTTGAAGCACAAGCTCTTGGCCTCGGGATATGCATGTAGGGCTCCAGTTTCTCTGCTAGTTTTCGGGTATCATCTACCATTACTGGATGTCTTCCCTTCTTTGTATTGGACTGTTTGGTGCCAGAACACTGGCTATATTTCGAGTTCCCACCAGACTTGTCGCTCTCTAATTCCGCTTCCTGCAACAAGGCCAAACAGCTAGCAGTATCCACGTCCTCAGGTGGTGTAATTTGGTGGTATATTCTGATACGTCCATTTTTGCATCATGCTTTTATATCAATATTTATTGCATTATGGATTGTTATTTTACATTATGGTACATTACTTATGCCTTTTCTCTCGTATTTTACAAGCTTTACATGAAGAGGGAGAATGCCGGCTGCTGGAATTCTAGACCGAAAAGGAACAAATCTGAGAGACCTATTATGCACAAATCCAAAAGTCATAAATAAACAATATTGGGGGAAGAAATGCCATAGGGGGAACCACCAGGTGGCCACAAGCCTGGGGGGCCTGCCCTGCCCCCTAGGCGCGCCCTAGGGCTTGTGGGTCCCCTTTTGTCCATCTTCTACTATATGAAGTATTTTGACTTGTAAAAAATCAAGATAGAGTTTTCAAGATGAAGCGCCGCCATCTTGAGGCGGAACTTGGGAAGAACCAATCTAGGGCTCTGGCGGAGCTGTTCTGTTGGGGAAACTCCCCCCCCACACACACACACCCAAAGGGGGAAATCGAAGCCATCGTCATCACCAACGATCCTCTCATCGAGAGGGGGTCAATCTCCATCAACATCTTCACCAGCACCATCTCTTCTCAAACCCTAGTTCATTTAAAACAATGTGGAATAGTTTCACAACTCACGCCACCTGGAACACCACAGTGTAATGGTGTGTCCGAACATCGGAACCGTACTTTATTAGATATGTTGCGTTCTATGATGTCTCTTACCGATTTACCACTATCGTTTTGGGGTTATGCATTAGAGACAACTGCATTCACGTTAAATAGGGCCCCATCTAAATCCGTTGAGATGACATCGTATGAACTGTGGTTTGGCAAGAAACCTATGCTGTCATTTCTCAAAGTTTGGGGATGCGACACTTATGTCAAAGGCTTCAGCCTGATAAGCTCGAACCTAAATCGGAGAAGTGCGTCTTCATAGGATATCCTAAAGAAACTATTGGGTACACCTTCTATCACAAATCCTAAGGCAAGATCTTTGTTGCTAAGAATGGTTCCTTTCTAGAGAAGGAGTTTCTCTCGAAAGAAGTGAGTGGGAGGAAAGTAGAACTTGATGAGGTAACTGTACATTCTCTTGAATTGGAAAGTAGCACATCATAGAAAACCGTTCCCGTGATGCCTACACTAACTAGAGAGGAAGCTAATGATGATTATCATGAAACTTACGGTGAATCATGTATTTATAAGAAAGTGAGTGAGATCTCTATAGCATTTCTGACATTATATGTGGATGAAATATTGTTGACTGGAAATGATATAGAATTTATGGATAGCATAAAAGGATACTTGAATAAGAATTTTTGTATAAAAGACCTTGATGGAGCTACTTACATATTGGGCATCAAAGTCTATAGAGATAGATCAAGACGCTCAATAGGACTTTCACAAAGTATTGAAATGAGTTCAAAAATGGACCAGTCAAAGAAAGGTTTCTTGCGTGTATTCAAGGTGTGAAGTTGAGTAAGACTCAAAGCTCGACCGTGGCAGAATATAGTGAGAGAATGAAAGTCATTCCATATGCCTCGGCCATAGGTTCTATCTTGAATGTTATGTCATGTACCAGACCTATTGTGTACCTTGCCATGAGTTTGGTAATGGGGTACAATAGTGATCCAGGAGTAGATCACTGGATAGCGGTCAAAATTATCCTTAGTTACCTAAGAGGACTAGGAAATATTTCTCGGTTATGGAGGTAATAAAGAGTTCTTCATAAAGGGTTACGTCGATGCAAACTTTAACACTGATTTGGATGACTCTGAGTCTCAATCTGGATACATATTGAAAGTGGGAGCAATTAGGTAGAGTAGCTCCACACAGAGCATTGTAGACATAGAAATTTGCAAAATACATACGGATCTGAATGGCAGACCCGTTGGCTAAACCTCTCTCACAAGTAAAACATGATCACACCGTCGTATTCTTTGGGTGTTAATCACATGGTGATGTGAACTAGATTATTGACTCTAGTAAACTCTTTGGCTCTAGGTGACATGGTGATGTGAACTATGGGTGTTAATCACATGGCGATGTGAACTAGATTATTGACTCTAGTGCAAGTGGGAGACTGAAGGAAATATGCCCTAGAGGCAATAATAAAGTTGTTATTTTATATTTCCTTATTCATGATAAAGGTTTATTATTCATGCTAGAATTCTATTGACCAGAAACTCAAATACATGTGTGAATATATAAAAAAATATTGTGTCCCTAGTATGCCTCTACTAGACTAGCTCGTTGATCAAAGATGGTTAAGGTTTCCTAACCATAGACATGTGTTGTCATTTGATAATGGGATCACATCATTAGGAGAATGATGTCATGGACAAGACCCATCCATTAGGTTAGCATAATGATCATTTAGTTTTATTGTTATTGCTTTCTTCATGTCAAATACATATTCCTTCGACTATGAGATTATGCAACTCCCGGATACCGGAGGAATGCCTTGTGTGCTATCAAACGTCGCAACGTAACTAGGTGATTATAAAGATGCTCTACAAGTATCTGCGAAGGTGTTTGTTGAGTTGGCATAGATCGAGATTAGGATTTGTCACTCCGAGTATCGGAGAGGTATCTCTAGGTCGTCTCGATAATACACAGCTTGCAAGCAAACAAATAAGGACTTAGTCATGAGGTGGTGTATTACGAAACAAGTAAAGAGACTTGCTGTCAGGTTACGGGTTCCGCAAACCCTTGGAAGGTTTGAACTCTGGGGTGCATTTGGAAATATCAACCTACCCAGCTTGCCTACTCGCGATTCTCCTAAGCCTAGCGCGTAGAGCTCGAAGAGACAGAGACACAACAGTTTATCCTGGTTTGGGCCACCTTGCGGTGTAATACCCTACTCCAGTGTTTTGGTGGATTGCCTCGAAGGGCTGAGGATGAACTAGTACAGTGGATGAACTGACCTCAGGAGGTGAGGTGTCCTTGAGCTCAAGAGAGCTGCTGAGATAGTTGAGTGAGAATGGATCCGATCGGAATCAGATGCACCTCTATGGTGGTGGCTAAGTCCTATTTATAGTGGCCTTGGTCCTCTTCCCAAATGTAGGCGGGAAGGGATCCCACAATGGCCGGATTTGAAAGGGGACAAGTAGTACAACTTATCCTGACAAAAGTAGTCTTCGCCTACGAAAAATCCCTGGTCGTGACGCTGCGGTGGGCTCGGTGATGACCTCCGTCCTGCCGTCCTGGTGGTCTTAGTCTTGTATCACGGGAATGGAAACCGTTGGCTGATTCCTCGGGACTCCGCGCCTACTGCTTGCCTCCCTTGCACCGAAGAGGAAACTGGCGCTCTGCGCCCGCTGGCGCCCGCCTGGCCTTGGTCGTCACGACTTACGTCAGCTGAGCCTCGCGAGCTACACCCTGCATAGAACTCTCCGCCCCTCGGGAGACAGCCTGAAGAAGCTGATCCCCTCGGGGGCCTTGGCGTCGTCCGCCTCATGAGGGTCTTGAGCTATTGAAGTAGAAGTTGGGTCGTACCAGGCCGTCGATGGAGCCACGTGGTGGGCCACAGGCAGGCAGGTCTAGATACCCCCATATCCAGAACGCCTATAGTAGCCCCCGGGCCCAAGGCGCGCTCGGACTTTGTCGGCGTTCTGGGAACGGTGGTCCCAAGACTTGCCTGCCCGCGGCACACAGCGTGGATCCACCAGCAGCCCAGTGCGGCCCGTCTTCATCAGCCAACGCTCAAGACCCTCACGAGGGGCCAAGCCACGTGGGGCGGATGACCAAGGCCTCCTCAGGGGCGGTCTCACCAGGCAGGCTCGCGAGGAGGCGGAGAGATCAAGGCAAGAGGTACCTCGTGAGGTTCCCGTGACGCAAGCCATGACGACCAAGGCCAGGAAGGCGCCAGCGTGCACAGTGTCCTTGTTTCCCCTTGTATGCTAAGGGGGCAAGCGCAGGCACGGAGTATCGAGGCATCAGGCAAAGGTATCCATATCGGTGCAACAAGACCAGGACCAGCAGGACAGCAAGACAGATGTCATCATGGAGCCCAAGACGACGTCACCACGAGCGCCTTTGACAGGCGAAGACCACGTTTCGTCAGGATAACTTATACTAGTTGTCCCCTTTCAAATTGGCCGTTGTTGGATACCTTCCCGCTCAATATTTGGGGAGAGGACCAGGGCCTCTATAAATAGGACTAGCCACCACCATAGGAAGGGGACGGAAAATAGATCGACCAGTTCCAGCTAGAACACCACCCACCAAGCACAAGAACACCTCACCTCATGAGGCTGTTCTTCCCCTTGTACTGTTCCTCATCAGCCCAAGAGGCAATCCACCACCACCACACTGGAGTAGGGTATGACACCACAATGGTGGCCTGAACCAGTATAAATCTTGTGTCTCTTGTGTTGTGAATAGATCGAGCAAAGCTTAGAAACTGCGGCGAGGCTGAGAGGCGAGATTCAGTAGGGGGAATCTTCGTGCGCACCCCAGTGTTCAAACCTCAAGGGTTTTGCCAGAACCCGAAATTCGACATTTGGCGCGCCAGGTAGGGGTGCACCGGAGCATTCCTTCTGCCAGTCAACCCGCTGCCACTCGCAAGTCCAATGTCTGGCGACCCGATGACCGCCTCCGGCCACAGGGCGGCCTGGCCAGCCCAGTCCACATCGCCTGCCCAAGAAGACTCAACCCCACGCCCTAGGCGACCCATGCACTGCAGAACGCTGCATGGCACGGGTGGCGTGGTCACACACCGCCCGCCTTTACTCCGTGGCAGGTGCGGGCAGCTGCGAGGGCCTCAAGCCACGCCGTGGCCACGGTGCCGCACACCCGACGGGAACAAGCAAACATGAGGGCCGCGCTTACTATGGCTCGAGAGCTGCTATGATGCAGGTTAATGGAAGTCGGTCGGGATACGTTGCTGGAGCGAGTTGCTGAGCTCGTGGATGCCGAGGCCTCGGGGGCGCCGCCCTTCTGCTTCCAGCTTGCACCCTGGGCCCCGGACGGATCGCACGGCGGGCCTCTTCGTGCCCGCATGCCCCCAAGCATGCCACAAGGCTTCATCGACACCAACTCAACCATCGGCGTCGGGCGCTAGATCGCGTCAGCACCACCTCCGGTGAATCAGGGCATGCGCGCTGCCTATGGCCCGGGCGGGCCGCCACCACTCTACCATCCTCAAGACGGCGCGCTAGGCCAGGCAACATGGAGTGTGGGGCACTACGGCGAAGTCTTCGAGGCGGCGGCTTTGGAGGCTTACGTGCCCCGCATGGTGGATCGGGAGTACGCGCCGGAAGACGACCCTGGTTCGTTCCTCGGGCAAGGCTGGGAGGAAGAGACACTAGAAGCAGAGCCCTTCCAGGAGCCTCAAGGGAGCCTCGCCAACCACATCGGTAGCAGCAGCAACCAGGTACCACTAATTCCTCAAGAGCAAGCTTACGCTAACCATGGGTCGTAGGAGGTTCAGGTTGCAGTAGCGAACAGCTGCCCCATCTCGGTAGCCTCCCTCCCACCAGGAGGAGCACACTAGGGGCTTCAAGAGAGGGGACAGGAGCAAGGCCCCTCCCTGCGGCGCATGGAGCAAGGCACCCCCTGGAGGTAGGCCCTCTGCCGGGGAGGTGCTGCAAAGCCTACCCCTGGTAGAGGACTCGTGGTCTCCGGGGGCGCCGCTGGCGTCCCCTTTTGCACCTTGGCGTCGTCCTGGTTTCCGGTCGCCGCCAATGGTGTCTGAGGGTGGCGCAAGGCGGGGCCCTCGTCTGGCAATATGAAGTAAGGCCCGGTGCCTGTGAAGAAGGCCCAGTGCCTATGAAGCTCGCCGCTCGTGACACTCTCACGTAATAATGAGTGGGGCTGTACATGCCCCGGAGTCTCAGGAGGCCACCCTCGGGCCTCGGGGGCTCCCTCCCACGCCCAGTGGCAGCACTTAGCTCTGCGATGGTGACAAGACTTGAAGACTATACTAGGCGCCGGACGCGGCCATTTGCCTTATAACTCCTTTTCTGTAGTTGTGCTTCCTTGCTTTGGATTTAAGTTGGAGTTGAATTTTCATTTGTGTGCGTGGGGAGGGTAACTTTTCTCATTCGTGTGATTCCTTGCATCCTGATTCTTGCCTTAATTTGGAGTTCACACCGGCTGCCTCCCCCTCATGAGCCCCTAGCGAGCGGGGCTGGGTGAAGCACGCGTACACCGCTCGCATGCCATACTACGGCCAGCACTAGCTCTCACGAGGCCCACTCGACCGGGTCGGCAGGTCCCTCATGGGATCCTTGGAAACTCACGACCTCACGGGCCGGTTCAGGGCTTGCCCTGACTAAAGGTAAATTACAACATCAAGCTCGCCATAAGGCCCGTAGGCTCATAGAGGCATATGTTCATCATTGATCCTGAAAGCATAGAGACGGCAATGATTTTACATGAGGGGCATCCCCTCCCAAAATGCTCTTACAATCTTTGGGGCCATGCCCGAGCTTTTGTATACATGATAAACAACAGAGAAACATGGGACCAGTCAGACGTATCGCTCACCATGTCCCCCGGGTCACCTCCAGATGCACTGTTGACACCACTGTTGTTGGCACTGACATCGCCGTTGCCAACACCGGCATCGCCGCCACCATCGTCGACCACATTGCCTTCGTCCGCCGCAACTACCACCCCATCATTGTCGAAAGCAAAGGCCCTGACAAGTGCATCCACGTTATCCTCCACCCAGCGCGTCAGGTAGCCCGGATGGCCTCGAGCACCAGGGCGATCGCGGCGTCGAAATCAAAGTTGGGGTAGATGTTCTGAAGGTGGCTGAAGACACGGGAGTACGCGCACTCGAGCAGGCTGCGGCCCCTCTCCTCAACAAGCTGATTGGCTCTCGGAGTGGTTCTCCAAGCGCGTCACCACATCAGTAAAGAAGCGGAGATGGCCGACATAGTCGGTCGCGTGGGGATGCAGGGAGTTCTCGTTGGAGATGTTGCCCAGAGCCACATTGGCCCTGTTCCTGAGGTCCTGGAGCATAGGGGCGTGCATACGCTCCAACATACGCTGTTGGAGCAATTCCTCCATGTTCTGCTGCGTGATGGACTCGGCATTGGCAACCCGCTGCTGGAGAGGAAGCAGCTCGGCGAGGGCGGAGGCCAGCTCGGCCTATGCCAAGACCAGGGCGGCTGAGGCGGCCTCCGCGCGCCATTCCGCTTCAGCTAGCCTGGACCTAAGGGAGGTAGTCCTGCCCACAACTTCTTCTTCAACCAGCTTCAGCTTCAGGTCATAACTACTTGCAAGATCTGTGCGAGCCTCGGCCGCACGGTGGTCGACCTCTTCCTGGACCCGGGCCTCGCACGCGCCAACAGCGTCCTCTGCCTGGGCCACCTGACGCTCCCTCGTCTCCAACCGCTCAAGCTCAAGACTACGCTTGGTGGCCTCCAACATCAGCGCTTCCTCGCGCTTCAGGACCTCCCCCTCCTCGGCAGCCATCCCCCTCAGCGATGCAAGGGCGGCTTGGCACGACTCCACCTGCTGCTCCAAGGAAGCGCTCTAGGCTTGGATCCCCCACACGCGCTTCTCTGTGATCTGGCAGCGACGATCTGCTTCCCGGACCTCCTCCAAAGCCCGGGAGTAGGTCTCGCAAGAGGTCGCCAGAGACGCCAGGACCTTAGCATTGTCAATCTCGCGCTGGTGGCACCCGAGGTTGATGGCCACCTTTAGTTTATGCCGCTCCTTGATCATTCGATGGCCCTCGGCTTCAAAGCGCGTGTCTACATCCGCAAGTTCTCCGCCAAGCTGGCTCATCGCGTCCATCGCCTTTTGGAAGTACTCGTGACAGACGACGCTTCGTTCGCACAAAAACTTTAGCATGCGGCTGAATGTCGTCCCTATTGCAAGCGCTATCAGCGGGACCCGAAGCGGTTCACCCCCTCTCGGCAGGGGGCTGAGGGCTGGCGCCCTCACGGTCGCTGGTCGGGCCCTGCAAGGGACCCAGACTGGCGCAAGCTCGCCACTTGAAGAAGAGCCCAGGATTGACGCCAACCAGCGGCCGTCCACGACCAGAGGAGGAGCCCTGGGTAGGCTGGCCGCGCCCCAGGCAAGGTTGCGAAGGAAAAACGGCAAGGGTGCAAGCTCAAGGCACCTTGCAGGCAGGCTTGCCTCTCTGGCTAACCCCGCGACAGGGGCACCGCGCAGGCTTGGGGCGCCTAAGGCTAGAGATGAAGACAAGGCCAGAGGAGGCTCCTTCTCAGGAGACTCAGCGGGCTTCGCAGGAGGAATCCTGAAAGGCCACAGTTAGGAAGGGAAGCGGCAATTGGGGAATTACAAGGATAAGGTACTTACCCGTCTATGGCGACGTACTTCCTACGCTTCATCGGCCGAATGGTGTCGCCACTGCAGCTTGGAGACTCCTTTCTCTTACGGAGTGCGGCGAAGTCCACGCGGAATCGTCCAAGGCATTGAACATGGAGGCCAGCACGGGGCGTGGCTGGAGAGGCGTCCAGTCGGTCGACCTCAGGAGCGCCAGGGTGGGAAGAACAACCAGGATCCTCCTCATGCTGGCTTGACGAGGTCTCCGGAGCTTCGGCCTCAGGAGCCATGGATCGTGCCTCCCGCTCAATGACTGCCTCAGGGAGAGCCCCACGGGCTCCTGAGGATGGCACCTCGGGAGCCTCGAGCGACGCTGGCACCCCGACGCCCGCGCCTCCGGGCTCCAATAGTGCTTGCCTCCCTACATCCACCCTTGGGGCAAGCTCGGTGCTGGCGGCAAGGAGGGGGGCCACGACGACAGGATTCTCACGAGGCCCCGCAAGGCTGATCGGACGCATCCCCCATTCGTCGAAGGAAGGCATCTGCCCCGCGAACTCAACCCTGTTCGAGCAGAGATACAAGAGGCAACCCCCTTGCGGCATCTCATCTGGCGAGGGGTCGTCGTTCAAGACTTCACGCACCGTCCTTTGCGCTTCGAGCGAGAGCCCCGACTCCTGAAGCCTCATGCGATCCTGATCACCGGTCAGGGCCCACATCGGCCGGGAATGGCGCTGAAGAGGTGCAATGCAACACTGGAGGAACTCCTTCACCACCTGGGGCGCAGTCACGCCGAGGTCTTTCAACCTCTTCGACCGGAGCCAGACAAAGGAAAGGCGAGGGCTCGCAAGCTTCTCGTGGCCCCAGCCAGAGTTGGGGATAGCGGGTGACGACGGAGGCGAGAGCGGAGGGCTGAGAACCCCAACATCCACGTACACCCACCACGTCCCGAATCCGCTCGCAGGCGGCGGGACATCAAAATCGATCACCGAGGAGGCCGTCTCCGGCACAGCCTGGAAGATCAGGCACCCCGAGCGCTGCGAGGGGTTGGTCAGATGCAGCGAGAAGAAATGGTGCAAGAGGGCAACGGAAGGAGCAATGCCCATCATGGCCTTGCAAACAAAGGCGAAAACAGTGAGAGAAGAGCAACGGATTGGGGATCAAGGTGCATCATGTGAATCTGGTAATGAGAAATCACGACATTAAAGAAGGCGGAGAAAGGGGGAACCAGGCCAGCCCACAGGGAATTAACGAAGAACCGAACCTCAATGGTTGTCCTGTCAATGGAGGCCCGAGACGCAGGCCAAGCCACTGTCCCTCCCAACTCGTTAAAATTGGAAGCGAGCATAGGGAAAACCTTGCCCATGGCCTCCTAATTGAGCACCCGCGATCGGCTGACGGCGGGCTCGATTGTCAGAGGCGGCGTGGCCGAGGACAGAGGCTTCTTCCCTTTATCTGTGCGAGTCGGCACCATGGCGATGGAAGGGACTAAGCTCGAGTCAGGTTGGAAGAAGGAGTCGGGGACTCGAGGAGGAAGGAAGGATAGTAACCACACCGCCCGCGAGGAGGAAATAACTGTGTAGGGTGCCATGGCCGCCTAGCCAGGCGGATATTGGGGCAGCGTGGGGAAGTTGAGACACCCACGTCCAATCAGTCACCACGCGTCAACCAAGGCCACAGGTTGTGGGGGCCCGCGGCGCTCCGCACTTGCCCTTTAGCTTCGCCGCTAAACCAAGTCCGAGCGCGTCTTTGGCCCGGGGGCTATTGTCGGTGTTCTGGAAACGGGGGTCCCCAGACTTGCCTGCTCGCAGCCCGCAGCGTGGCTCCACCAGCGGCCCAGTGCGGCCCGTCTTCATCAGCCAACGCTCAAGACCCTCGCGAGGGGCCAAGCTACGCAGGGCGGACGACCAAGGCCTCCTCAGGGGCGGCTCACCAGGTAGGCTCGCAAGGAGGCGGAGAGATCAAGGCAAGGGGTACCTCGCGAGGTTCCCGTGATGTAAGCCATGATGACTAAGGGCAGGCAGGCGCCAGGCGGGTGGCAGCGTGCATAGTGTCCTCGTTTACCCTTTGATGCTAAGGGGGCAGGCGCAGGCGCGGAGTACCGAGGCATCAGGAAAATGTTTCCATATCGGTGCAACAAGCTCAGGACCAGCAGGACAGCAAGACGGAGGTCATCATGGAGCCCAAGACGGCATCACCACCAGCGCCTTTGACAGGCGAATACCATCTTTAGTCAGGATAACTTGTACTAGTTGTCCCCTTTCAAATTGGCCGTTGTTGGATCCCTTCCCGCTCAATATTTGGGGAGAGGAACAGGGCCTCTATAAATAGGACTAGCCACCACCATAGGAAGGGACGGAAAACAGATCGACTAGTTCCAGCTAGAACACCACCCACAAAGCACAAGAACACCTCACCTCGTGAGGCTGTTCTTCCCCTTGTATTGTTCATCATTAGCCCAAGAGGCAATCCACCACCACCACACTGGAGTAGGGTATTACACCACAATGGTGGCCTAAATCAGTATAAATCTTGTGTCTCTTGTGTTGTGAATAGATCGGGCTAAGCTTAGAAACTGCGGTGAGGCTGAGAGGCGAGATTCGGTAGGGGGGAATCTTCGTGCGCACCCGAGTGTTCGAACCTCAAGGGTTTTGCCGGAACCCGAAATCCAACAGACTTAGCTTCTAGGCGAAGCCAAAAGGCAAGTGCGGAGCACCGTGGGCCCTAACTGCGTGCGGCCTTGATGACGCGTGGCGATTGATGAGACGTGGGCGTCTCCACTTCCCCATGCTGCCTCGGCAATTGTTCGACTTGACAGAACGACGCTGCATGCAGAAGATCATCCTGGCGCGAGGTCGTGGAGGCTGGCGGTTGGCCAAGCGTCGCTATAAATATGGGGAGGGGCAGAGCCCCTCGCCCATCTCTCTTTCGTCTTCCTGCCACCCGCTTCTTCCTTCTCCGTCTTGCTTCCATGGCACTAACTAGGAGGTTCTCAGTAGCCAAAAAGGGGAAGGCCCCTAGAGAGAGGCCTGATCCTATCCCGCCAAAGAAGCGACTCCACCTCCCTCGCGATGCCAGCGTGGGGGGAGAGGTGACCAGGCCTTGGCAATCGAGGCCTCCGCCTGGCTTCCCCCTTCCCATGTACGCCCCCACTTGGGATGAGGATGTGCGCCATCGAGTGGCCCCCAACGATGGGGGAGGACCGCCATTGTCTTGCCGACCATGCCATGGACTCACGCCGAGGGCATCTCGTGTGAGTTCGTGGTGTGGGCAGTGATGCCTCCCGATACCTGGATCTGACTCCCAAGGTTCTTCGCCTCCGAGTTGCCTCCGAGGGGGCCGCTTGAGTTGTGGCTGCAACACGCCGGATGCTGCAGCTTGTCCACCAGAGTTGTGGTCGAGCTGGTGCCCCCCGGAGACGTCTTCATGACCCGCGGATGGGGTGAGGTTGCGCGGGCTTGCCGTGCAGAGGGAGCCCTCATGATCCACTTCGAATATGATGGCGTGACCACCTTGTTCTTCAAGGTCTTCAACGAGGAGGCCGAATGGCTGGAGTGCTACCCCGCATGAAGCAGGCCGCGGAGCGCAGCCGTGGGCGCTGGACCTGCTTTTGTCCCCTTTGGCACCTCCTCCAACAACAGCGATGACTCCTGGTAATCCAATGACTCTCCTGGGCCTAGCGAGTCTCCGGAGTCTAGCGACGATAGCTACGTGCCGCCGAGATCCCGCTGTGGTCGAAGCACAGCAGCGGCTGCCGCCCGACGTCGCCGGTGACGCCCAACGGCTTAGTAGAATTCTTTCTTCTTTTGCTTTCCCTGCACGAAATGAAAACCAGCCCCCGTGGGGTTTGTAGGGGTCGGAATGTATTTAATACAAGTGTTGCTTTCTTTGATTCTATGGCGAATTGACGTATCCCAGTTTGGCAGGATTCCTCCCTTTTCTTTTCCCTGGACGATGCGATGCTCTACACCGACGGGACCCAGTCCCTAGGTAGGCTTCAGCCGTCGCTAGTATGCCAGGTCGCGATGCCGTGATCAAGGATAGAAGGTGAGCGGCCCGAGGTCCGGTGAGAGCTCATGAGGCACGATGCTCACGAGGTCCCCCTTGGCGTGCAAGAAGCCGCCCAGAGAATTAAAAGGGGGAGGGAAGCTGCCGGAGTGGGACTGCGAGGCTGGGGCATGCAGGGAGTGAGGCCGGTGCCACAACAAAAGTGAATTATCTCTCGGTGTTCATGATCCATCGGGAGGAGGGTGCTTGCTCCTGCGTCTGTGGTGGTATTATTAGGCGTGTCCCACAACGACCACCCTCTTTCCTCGCTTGCCCAGGTGCTCTACATCCTCGGGTCCCGGCCCTTGAGTGAGCTCAGCCGCCGCTGGAAGTGTCGTGGTCAAGGCCAGGGAGTGAGGACTGGAGAGCCAGTAGGAGCTCCCAAGACGCGATGCTCGGGACCTCCCCCTTTAACGAGCAAGCAACTCTCAAGACAAGATGGCGGTCGTCCAAACCGGCCCGTGAATCATCATTAGGTGAACCTGCAGGTTAGATGACAGGAGAGGCCGAGAATCACTGTGGAGCGGGCCGCCAGCCCGGGGCCCTAGGCACCAGACGAAGGCACCAAGGACGTGGTGAGGTGGCGTGTGCGAGGCGGGTCACGAGCCAGAGCTCAGTCCTTGTGTTTGTCAGTGTTGCAGGGACGGACCCGACCACATGCGCCGTGCCGACGTGAGTAGCCATGCAGCAAGGTGAGCGAGGGACAAGCCAGCAAATACAGGGAGGCCGCGAGGCGGTTAAGACTCGGGGCCGCAGGGTGACGATCATAGGTAAACTCATAGAAGATGGTTAGACAATCCTGGTGAATGCAAAATGATACACGCCACAGGGACAGACCCATACAGCCTGGGAATGATGCAGCCCAAGGGGCGCCCCCAACTGAACGAACTGGAGAGATGTCACCTGGTACCGTCGCTGAAGAGGTGTTGGGGTAGCAGAAGACGCGCGCTACTGTAGTCGTTCCTCACGAGCCGCCCTGGCCCCGAGCCTTGGGAGGCCCAGAGGGTCCCGGAGGTTCCTGGAGGCGCTCCTCCATCTCCACCAGGATCACCTGGTGCCTGGCTTCACGAGCCGCCAGAGCATCCCTCATTCAGCACTGGAACACCACGGCTGCGCCTGGCAGGCCGAAGGGCATGCAGACATAGCTGTGGGGTGGACCCTCGCATCAACCGACATGAGACGGCCAGAAGAGCTGCCGAGATGCAGCCCTGTTGAGCCCTGGAATGTCGATGCATATGCGGAACTCCTTACCCTCGCCAGGGTAGTGAGCCGTGCCTCGCGGTAGGCGACGGTCGCCTTGCAGAACCCTTGCCTCTTGAATCTCCTCGATTGCCTTGCTGATGAACTCCTGAACGTCTGGCGCCTCCCGCTTGACGCCTTCTCTTGGAAGCGTGCTCTGAAGAGCGCCTCCACATGGTGCCCGAGCGCCTCCCTCGTGACCCTGGCTAGGTCTAAGGCCCTCCTGAGGAGAGCCCCCGAGTCCTGCCTGAGAGGGGAGCCGGGAGCACCTTCCTATGCGATGGGTGAAGGCGCCCCGTCTGGGGATGCGAGGCTAAGTGCGGCGTCCTCGGGCGATGCTTCCTTACAAGATCCCTGACCTAGTTGGAGCTTCTTCATCTTGGGGGAGACCTCAAGAGGGAGGGCACCACCCTCATCTTTAGGGCTCTCAACTGCTGCAACTTGGAAGGCGCACTCAAGGGAGCACATCGCGTCCTTCTCCTGGCATGCGACCATGATGACGCCGTTGCTTCCTGGCATCTTAAGGATGTTGTAGCCATGGTGCATTGCTACCATGAACTTGGTCAGTGCTGGGTACCCTAGGATGGCGTTGTAGGGCAGGCGAATGTCAGTGATGTCGAAGTTGATGATCTCGGTGCAGTAGTTGTTGTGTTTGCTGAAGGTGACAGGGAGGCAGACCTGCCCTATCGGGTGTGTGGAACCGTCAGTCACTCCTGAAAATGGCTTAATTGGCTGAAGCTGGTAGTGGGACTTGGAGTCTGTCGAACATCTGAACGGATAGGACGTTGAGCCCGGCTCCACCATCAATGAGAGTCTTGGTGACAACCACGTTGCTGATGATGGGAGAGCAGAGCATGGGGAGCACGCCGGCAGTGGCCGCGCACTTGAGTTGGTCTGAGGAGCTCATGGTGATGGCGCACTTTGACCACCTGAGAGGGCGAGTTGCTTCGGGCTTGGGGAGTGCTGTGTTCACCTCGCGCACGAACTGCTTGAAGATGTGGTGAGAAGCTTGGGCTTGCGAGCCGCCCAGGATGTAGGCGATGGCTCAAGGCTCCTGGAATCCCCCAACCCACTTGTCCTGGTGGTGATCTTCATTCCTTCTTGGTGGTGGAGGCAGTGGAGGCAGACCGAGATTGTCCTGAGGGCGCTCCTCATGAGGCTGCTCCCTCCAGGCGCCCTTGCGAGGTTGGCCCTGCCAACGGTCCTCTCGAGGATGGTCACGCCACTACTGGCGATGGTCGCGTTCATCCCAGCGTCCTCCGCGGCCCTAGCCTCGATCATTGCGCTCGGGGCGTCGACTGAGGCGCCTGTCGCGGAGGGCCCTCTGCTCCTGGCAGTTATTGGTGTCGTGGTTGTGGACTTTGTGGAAGACGCAGAACAGTCGGTTGATCTTGGATGACTCGGGGTGGTCGTAGCCGTGCTTCATCGCTGGCTCTGCTGCAAGCACAGTTGGCCCTTTGCGCTTCACATCCTTGCCCTCGGGGAGGTTCAGGAGCCAAGAACATGCGCCATCCTTGAGGGCCATAGGGAACCAGTTCGCCATGATCTTCTCGTCGCCACTGGCCGCCTCGATGCTTAGCTTGTAGAGTTGCAGGAACTCGGTGGGGTCGGCAGTGCCATCATAGCATGGGGGCAGGTCAGGCTTGAACTTGCTCGGCCAGATGACGTTGCGGAGCTCTTAGGTGAACGCGCGACACCCTGTGGTGGCCATTGGGGCCCGCCAAGGGGGTAGAACTTGGTCCTGGTGCACGCGTGCCGCCACCTCCTGTGGCAGCACGCGGGCCTGACGCGGGGTTGCAGGAAGCACGCGCGCCTGCCCTTGAGGCCACTGCACCACTTGGCAGCTCACCTCCTCCCGAGCAGGCGTCGGGCGCGGCGGTTCGCGCCGCGGCGCCACACGCCTTGGCTTGATGATGACGCCCTGGGCCAAGGTTGGTGGTGGAGCCCCGTGAGCCACGTCACCTGCAGCAGGCGGCTGCTGGGGCGGCGTGCTGGCTGGTGCAATGGAGCCCCCTGCTGTGTTGACAAGCTCAACAATTCGCTCGAGCCATTGCTCATAGAAGTCTTCGACCAGGTGGTAGCGAAGGAGATCCCGCGCCATGAGCAAAGCGGCCTGTGCGTTCATCGGGTCGTGCCGTGTGTGGGCGGATCAAGCTACTGGGGTCAGTGACAAAGTGGCAGTGTGCCCGTTGCGGCGCACCGAAGGGTAGAGCAAAGAAGCTTGCTGCTCATGGCCGGTAGGGCCCATGGCAGCGTTGGCCACCAGAGAAGGAGCACGTCAAGCGCAACCATCGCCCGCCGGGGCCGTTTGAGCAACGCGAGCAGCGACTACGGCTCGGTGCTCGGCGTGAGCCCGGCATGCGTCGGCCATGGACTTGTCGGAGTGGAGGTGGATCGGTCGGCGGAAGAGAAGATCTGACGCACCCCTACCTAGCACGCCAAATGTTGGATTACGGGTTCCACAAACCCTTGAAAGGTTCGAACTCTGGGGTGCGTGCGGAAATCTCGACCTACACAGCCTGCCTACTCGCGATTCTCCTAAGCCTAGCGCGTCGAGCTCAAAGAGACAGAGACACATCAGTTTATCCTGGTTTAGGCCACCTTGCGGTGTAATACCCTACTCCAGTGTTTTGGTGGATTGCCTCGAAGGGCTGAGGATGAACTGGTACAGTGGATGAACTGACCTCATGAGGTGAGGTGTCCTTGAGCTCAAGAGAGCTAGTGAGGTGGTTGAGTGAGAATGGATCTGATTGGAATCATATGCCCCTCTATGGTGGTGGCTAAGTCCTATTTATAGTGGCCTTGGTCCTCTTCCCAAATGTAGGTGGGAAGGGATCCCACAAGGCCGGATTTGAAAGGGGACAACTAGTACAGCTTATCCTGACAAAAGTAGTCTTTGCCTGTGAAAAGCCCCTGGTCGTGATGCTGCGGTTTGCTCGGTGATGACCTTCGTCCTACCGTCCTGGTGGTCTTGGTATTGTAGCACGGGAATGGAAACCTTTGGCTGATTCCTTGGGACTCCGCGCTTGCGGCTTGCCTCCTTGCACCGAAGAGGAAACTGGCGCTCTGTGCCCGCTGGCGCCTGCCTGGCCTTTATCATCATGGCTCACGTCAGCTGAGCCTCACGAGGTGCACCTTGCATAGAACTCTCCTCCCCTCGGGAGCTAGCCTGAAGAGCACGATCCCCTTGGGAGCCTTGGCGTCGTCTGCCTCGCGAGGCTTGGCCCCTCGCGAGGGTCTTGAGCTGTTGATGTAGAAGCTGGGTCGCACCAGGCTGTCGATGGAGCCACGTGGTGGGCCGCAGATAGGCAGGTCTACATACCCCCATATCCGGAATGCCGACACTTTCCAGTAACAAGATTGAACTAGGTATGAAGATACCGACGATCGAATCTTGGGCAAGTAACATACCGATGGACAAAGGGAATTACGTATGTTGTCATAACGGTTCGACCGATAAAGATCTTCGTAGAATATGTAGGAGCCAATATGGGCATCCAGGCTCAGCTATTTGTTATTAACTGGAGAGGTGTCTCGATGATTTCTACATAGTTCTCAAACCCGTAGGGTCCACACGCTTAACGTTCGTTGACGATATAATATTATATGAGTTATGTGATTTGGTGACCAAATATTGTTCGGAGTCCCGGATGAGATCACGGACATGACAAGGAGTCTCGAAATTGTCAATAGGTAAATATTGATATATAGGACGATGGTATTCGGACACCGGAAGTGTTTTGGGGGGTACCGGGTACTTATGGGGTCACCGGGAGGGGTTTTGGGCACCCCCGGCAAAAGATATGGTCCTTATGGACCAAGATGGGAAACGCACCAGCCACAAGGGGCTGGTGCGCGCCCCATATGGGCTGGCCTAAGGAGGAGAAGGGAAGGGGAGAAGGGAAAGGAAAGTGTGGATTAGGATTCCCACTTCCTTCGTTCTCCCCCCCTCCTCTTAACTTCCCCCTCCGATAATTACGGCAGGAGGGGGCGCGGCCAAGGGCAGGAGCCCAAGTAGGATTCAGACCTACTTGGGGCGCCCCTTGGCCTTTCCCCTCTCCCTCCCATCTATATATATATGTGGGGGGGAGCCTAGCACACCCCCAATCAATTGTTAGCCATGTGCGGCACCCCCCTCCATCGTTTACACCCCCGGTCATATTTTCCTACTGCTTAGGCGAAGCCTTGCGGAGACCACTTCAACATCACCGTCACCATGATGTCGTGCTGACGGAAGTCATCTACTACCTCAATGCCTTGCTGGATCAAGAAGGCAACGGACGTCACCGAGTTGAGCGTGTGCAGAACGCAGAGGTGTCATGCGTTCAGTACTTCATCGGTTGAAGCATGAAGTTCGACTACATCAACCGCGTTGTGAAACGCTTCCGCTTACGGTTTACGAGGGTACGTAGACACACTCTTCCCATCATTGCAATGCATCTCCATGGATTGATCATTGCGTGTGTGTAGATTTTTTTCCATGCAATGATTCCCAACAACAACACAATAGAGATAAGTATTTCCCTCAGTTAAGAACCAAGGTATTGATGACCCATAAGTATAGGGGATCTACTGTAGTCCTTTTATAAGTAAGAGTGTCGAACCCAATGAGGAGCAGAAGGGAATGACAAGCAGTTTTCAGCAAGGTATTCTCTGCAAGCACTGAAATTATTCGTAACAGATACTTGTATGATAAGATAATTCGTAACGGATAATAAGTAACAAAAGTAACTAAGGTGTGGCAAGGTGGCCAAATCCTTTTTATAGCAAAGGACAAGCCTAGACGAACTCTTATATAATGCAAAGCGCTCCCGAGGACACATGGGAATTATTGTCAAGCTAGTTTTTATCATGCTCATATGGTTCGCGTTCGTTACTTTGACAATTTGATATGTGGGTGGGCCAGTGCTTGGCTGATGTCCTTCCTTGGACAAGCCTCCCACTTATGATTAACCCCTCTCGCAAGAATCTACAACTACGAAAGAAGAATTAAGATAAATCTAACCATGGCATGAAACATATGGATCTAGATCAGCCCCTCATGAAGCAACGCATAAACTAGGGTTTAAGCTTCTGTCACTCTAGCAACCCTTCATCTACTTAGTACTTCCCAATGCCTTCCCCTGGCCCAAATCATGGTGAAGTGTCATGTAGCAACGTTCACATAACACCACTAGAGGAAAGACAACCTGCATCTCATCAAAATATAGAACGAATACAAAATTCACATGATTACTTATAACAAGACTTCTCCCATGTCCTCGGGAACAAACGTAACTACTCAAAAAGCATATTCAAAATCAAAATCATAGGAGTATTAATTATCATTAAGGATCTGAAAATATATTCTTCCACCGGATAAACCAACTAGCATCAACTATAAGGAGTAATCAACACTACTAGCAACCCATAGGTACCAATCTGAGGTTTTGAGGCAGAGATCGGATACAAGAGATGAGGTTTGAGAAGAGATGATGCTGGTGACGATGTTCATGGAGATTCACCCCCTCTCGATGAGAGGATCGTTGGTGATGACGATCGCGATGATTTCCCCCTCCGGGAGGGAAGTTTCCCGGACAGAACAGCTTTGTCGGTGCCCTAGATTGGTTGTGCCCAAGTTCCACCTCAAGACCGCAGGGCTTCGTCCCGAAAGCTTCCTTCTGATTTTTTCCAGGTCAAAACACACCATGTAGCAGAAGATGGGCACCGGAAGCCTGAGAGGGGGCCCACAAGGCAGCGCGCCCCCACCCTTGTGGATGGCTGGTGGGTCCCCTCTCGTGCTTTCTTCACCCAATATTTTTTATTAATTCCAAAATGACTCTTCGTAAATTTTCAGGACTTTTGGAGTTGTGCAGAATAGATCTCTAATATTTGCTCCTTTTCCATTCCAGAATTACAGCTGCCGACATTCTCCCTCTTCATGTAAACCTTGTAAAATGAGAGAGAAAAGGCATAAGTATTGTACCATAATGTGTAATAACAACCCATAATGCGATAAATATCAATATAAAAGTATGATGCAAAATTGACGTACAAACTCCCCCAAGATTAGACCTCGCTTCTCCTCAAGCGAAAGCCAAAATCGATAATCATGTCCACATGTTTAGAGAGAGAGAGAGGTGTTGATAAAATAAAATATGGACATGAAGGCATCATGATCAGAACAGCAACATATAATGCCATATAATTTCTTATGCAAAAGTAACAATTCGTTCACAAGGTAAAGTATGAATCAACAACTTCATTGAAAATGAACAAACTATGATCTCAGTCATTGAAGCAATTGCAATTTATTGTAACATAGGAAAGAGTCAATTCTAGAGCTTTTCAGCAAGTCCACATACTCAACTATCATTTAATATTTCACAATTGCTAACACTCATGCGATACTTATGGGTTCAAAGCTTCAATCGGACACAAAGAAGGATAGGGGCTTATAGTTTCACCCCCAACCTTTTACCTCAAGGGTAATGTCAACAACAACAACAACAAGAAGAAGAAGACGAAG
>NC_041381.1:468871860-468876835 GCF_002162155.2 Triticum dicoccoides
GAAGAAGAAGAAGAAGAAGAAGAAGAAGAAGAAGAAGAAGAAGAAGAAGAAGAAGAAGAAGAAGAAGAAGAAGAAGAAGAAGAAGAAGAAGAAGAAGAAGAAGAAGAAGAAGAAGAAGAAGAAGAAGAAGAAGAAGAAGAAGAAGAAGAAGAAGAAGAACAATGTCGGAGTAATGGGCAATGGGTAGGCTCACCCGAGTCCCTAGATTTATCAAGACTTTGGGTCAGCTCCGCCTAGCTGGACCCCAAGCTGAAGCTCCGCCCTCTGGGGCTGGCTGCCTCAGCGGCCGGCTGCCAGAGGGCGGCCGACCCAAGTCTACGATGCTCGGGTTGACCTGCTCCTGGCGGCCGCCCCCCAGAGAGGGCGGCAACAGGCAGGCGGCCACCTCACGACTACGGTGCGGCCGAGCCCCCATCAAGAGTACAAGTCCGAGCATGGCTACAGTGAAGCACATCGCCTCCAACGCTCGAGGCGGGCGTGGCTACAGTGCTCTGTACAGACGATGATCTCTGCACGACGGGGCACTGTGCCGTATCGCCCCTAACGTCGCTCCGGGCAGGCGGAGCGCTGCTGCCCACGACGGCCTGTCGGTACGGCCTACAAGAGGCAGGCCCTACCGGGCAGTGACCCCAAGGAAGACGGCGGAAGCTCAACCAGACGGATTCAAGAGGGGTCGGACTCCAGCCGGCGGCCGTCCCTTGCCTCGAGGCGAGCACGCCATTAAGCTGATAAGACCAGGTGTGGCTACAGTGGCCTCCCACCAGGTGGCGGGACTGTAGCCACACTGAGATGACCAAGCCCCCGTCACCAACGACACGGCTATAGTAAGCAGCCACCAACTAGTCGGCGGAGCCTACCAGGCGGCGGGCCCCAACGGTAGGCGGAGAAGCCGGAGGCTGGAAACACTAACAGCTGGGCCCAGCACCTGAATGAATTACTATTGTACCCCTGGGGGGTAGGCCTATATAAACCCCCAGGCCACCCATCCAAACGGTTCCCACTCCATTAGAACTAGCCACTCCCCTATAACAGGAAGAGAGCTAGCATTGCCTCCTTCTGCCTCTAGCACACAGCTCAAGGAGCACCATTGTATCACTTCTGCCTTAGTGATCATGCGAAGACCCCAAAAAGCAGGACTAGGGGTGTTATCTCCTAGGAGAGCCCCGAACCTGGGTAAAGTACGCCGACGTTCGTGTCTACGCCTCATCCCGCTTCCAGGCACCGGCGACGTTCTACTCGCTCCCACCATGATAAGCCATCTATTAGCATATGTCGCACCCAACCCCCGACATTTGGCACCCACCATGGGGAGAGATGCACCGTCTCCCGGAGATCTGCTCTGGACCGGAACATTGTTCCTTCCTGGCGAGCGAAGCCAGCCCAGCACGCCCGACGGCATCAGCCCTGACGCGCTACATGGCGCGGATATCGCCTGCGCGGCGAGCTGCCTCGCCGACCTTGTCGGCGAGATCGACCTCTCCGACGAGCCGGCCTCCGACGCGGGCACTAGCTACCCTGAGAGTCGCCTCATTAGCCTCCTCGACCAGCTCCATGTCACCAGCGAGCCTGTTGTGGACCTGGAGTTCGTCGGCTCGACCAGTCCAATGATCGTCGACTCCGACATGGCGTCACTCGACGCGTTCCCCACCAACGTGGTGGTCTACGACGAGCCGCCTCCTCGCGAGTACAGTGCCGGGAGCACCGTCACGGAGGTACTCGTCATCAACAGTGAGGAGCACTTGGACGGGCATGCTCAAGATCCCCTCAACGCCACTCAGCGCGACCTTACGGCGCCCACCCCCGAGGGCGCGGACGCTGAGATGCTGGAGGCATGCCGCCTCCAGCTTCTCAAAAATGCTGGCCGCCTGGCCAGCATGCGCTGACTTTTGGACGCCTACCGGCGCGAGATGGACCGGGCCGTAGGCGGCACGCCGGCTCCGGTCCTAGCCGCCTCGGCATAGTTCGGCAGTGTGGTGCAACCATCGCCAGCATGTTTGGGGCGGAGCGCCCCATCTACGCCACGCCTGCAGAGAACATCCGGGCCGCCCAGGCGGTAACGGATGAGCTGGACAAATACGACGGCGACGAGCGCCGCCACATGACGGAGCGAGTCCAGCAGCTCCTAGACGCGGCTGCCGCGCAGCACGAGGCCGCCTGCCGCGTTGAAGTCCCATCCCGACGAAACAACGAGCCACCCCCATGCCAAGATCATGGGGCGACCTTGCAAACGCTGACTGGTGGTGCCCGCAGAGGAAAGGGCAACGAGCCGGCTGCCAGCCGCAGTCGGACGCACCTCTCCATCGAGCGGGACAAGGACGGTCGCCCTCGTGCAATAGAGCGGCGAGGTGACCTGCCGCCTCCCCTGCCTCATGGAGCGAGGTGCCCCACTCCGCCTCCTGTCACGCATTCGACACTCGGCGACCGCCTTGGTTGTCGAGAGGGAGTCAGAGAGAATGATGCTCGCCATCGGATCGATCGTCTCAACCGATCCCTGGCGCTTGAAGAAGAAGATGTGCTGGGCCCGCCCTGTTTCGGCCCCCGAATCTGAGATGAGCCCTTCCCCAAGGGATTCACCCTCCTGCGAGACACGCCCAGGTACACCGGCTCCGTGAAGCCGGAGGACTGGCTGGTCGACTACTCCACAGCCGTCATTATAGAAAACGGCAACAAGCGTGTTGCCGTGAAATACGTCCCGCTCATGCTTCAAGGCACTGCCCGGACGTGGCTCAACAGTCTGAAGCCCCGCAGCATCAACAGCTGGGTTGATTTCACTAAGTTCCTCATCCGCAACTTCACCAGCACCCTCAAGCGGGCACCCAAGCCTCGACAGCTCTCCTTGTGCATCCAAGGGCCCACGGAGTCAACTCGCGACTACCTCACGCGCTGGACCGAGCTGCGCAATTCCTGCGAAGGCGTGCACGAGGTGCAGGCGATCGAGTACTTCACCGCTGGGTGCCGAGAGGGCACCCTCCTCAAGCATCGGCTCCTCTGCGATGAGCCCGAGACCCTCGATGAGCTACTAGTCATAGCCGACAAGCACGCCACGGCCGACTCCTCCATGAGGGCGGAAAGTCTCGTTGATGCGTCCGGCAAGGTGGCACCTCAGGCCCCTCGGACTCTGGCTGGTGACACCAGTCGGCGACAGCAACCAGGTGATAACAAGCGGAAGGCCACCCAGCCGGCTTCCACCAGCCGGCAGGTTGCAACAGTCGAGGATCAGCAACCAGAAGGGCAGCCGACCCCCAAGTGGCAGAAGTGTGGCAAGTCCAATTGGTTGCCTGCTTTCTCTTACGAGCAAACTTTAGATGCACCCTGCAAGTTCCATAGTGGTGCGAAGCCATCCAACCACACCACTCGGAAGTGTCACTGGCTCACCAGAATCGCCAAGGGAGATGGACTCCTGCCTCCTCCGCCTGCCGGACCGCCGCCTCCTCAGCCCCAGCAGCCTGCGGCCCGACCAGTCGGTGCCATACAAGACGAGTACCTAGAGGAACACGGAGCCTATGTTGTGTTCACCAGCGTGGCCGACGACAGGCGCAACAGACGGCGACAACAACAAGAAGTGCAAGCAGTGGCCTCCAACACTCCAGAGTTTATGCATTAGTCCGAGAAGCCTATCAGTTGGAGCAGGGCCGACCACCCGGAAGTGATGCCTTCCCCTGGTTCGTATGCCCTGGTCTTAGAAGCAACCCTTGCAACGGAGAGGCGAGCCGCCCGTTTCTCCAGAATCCTGATAGATGGCGGCTGTAGCATCAATATCCTATACCGTGACACAATCGAGAATTTGGGAATCAAGCAGAAGCAGCTCATCCCCAGTCGGACTGTATTCCATGGCATAGTTCCTGGCCTTTCCTGCTCGCCAATCGGCAAGATCCAGATTGATGTCCTCTTCGGAGACAAGAATCATTTCCGCTGAGAGCCAGTTTTGTTTGAAGTGGTGGACCTTGAGAGCCCCTACCATGCACTGCTTGGCCGGCCTGCTCTTGCCAAGTTCATGGCAGTCCCCCACTATGCCTACCTCAAGATGAAGATGCCGAGTACCAAGGGGATCCTGACGGTAGTCGGAGACTACAAGAAGTCGGCCGCTTGTGCCGCAGATAGCAACCGGCTGGCCGAGTCCCTCGTGATTGTAGCCGAGAAGCGGCTCCTTGACCGGGTGGTGGCGTTGGCAGGCAAGAAACCGGAAATGTCACCCACCCCCCGGGAGTCGGAGGTTGAGGGCTCGTTCAAGCCGGCCAAGGAAACAAAGAAAATACCCTTGGACACGGAGCACCCGGAGAGGCACGCTGTCATAGGCACCGGCCTTGACAGCAAATAGGAAAGCAAGCTCGTCGATTTCCTCTGTGAGAATTGGGACATCTTTGCATGGTCTCCCTAAGACATGCCGGGTGTTCCGACGGATTTCGCCGAGCACAAACTACATATCCGACCTGACGTCAAGCCGGTCAGGCAGCCCTTGCGCCGCCTGTCAGAAGAGAAGAGAAGAGTTGTCGGAGAAGAGATAGCCCGGCTTCTAGCAGCCGGATTCATCATGGAAGTGTTCTTTCCAGAATGGCTGGCCAACCCAGTCCTAGTGTTGAAGAAAAACAAGCAGTGGCGCATGTGCATTGACTACACCAGCCTCAAGAAAGCCTGCCCCAAAGATCCCTTTGCTCTGCCAAGGATTGATCAAGTGATAGACTCCACAGCCGGATGCGAGCTGTTGAGTTTTTTGGATGCATACTCCGGGTATCACCAGATAAAGCTGAACCCGGCCGACAGGTTGAAGACCACCTTCATCACGTCGTCTGCAACTCAGCGGATGCTTTGATGGGTGTGAGTTCCTTCACGTGCCAAGAAATGACAACGAGCAAGCGGATGCCTTGGCACGAATTGGCTCCACTCGACAAGCAATACCAGCCGGCGTCGCCTTATGCCATCTTCTGAAGCTGTCCGTCAAGCCGTCTCCTGATTCAGACTCCATCTTTGTGTCCCC
>NC_041381.1:468877086-468934903 GCF_002162155.2 Triticum dicoccoides
TCGAATCCGACTTGATGACCTCAGAGGCCAACAAGGGGATTTTGGCAGGCGGCCCAGGGACTGCTACTGCCACACCCGGCCCGGGGACTTCAGAGCCCGGCCCGGGGACTTCAGCAGTCGGCCCCGGTACTTCTTCAACACATCAGGCGGAAGCAGCTGCCAACCCGCCACCTCCCGGCCCAAACGCCCTCATACAAGTTGCAGTAGTCGCAGTCAAAGAAATTGCGGCGCCCTCATGGGCTCAGCCAATCCTCAAGTTCTTGGTGAATAAAGAGCTGCCAACCAATGAAATTTCAGCCCGACAAGTGCAGAGGCGAGCTGCAGTTTACACCATAGTCAACAGGCAGCTACACCAACTGATGAAATTGCGGCATCACAGGGGTATCAGCGTTGCGTGGAGTCGGACCAAGGCCAAGCAATACTCAGGGATATCCACCAGGGCGAATGCGGCCACCACGCGGCTTCAAGATCACTTGTGGCCAAGGCTTTCCTCCATGGGTTCTTCTAGCCGACTACCCTGGAAGAGGCCAAAGAGCTAGTTCAGAAGTGTCAAGGGTGTCAGAGGTTCCTCTCCAAGCCACACCTGCCGGCTTCTGCACTCAAGACCATTCCCATAGCCTGGCCCTTTGCTGTTTGAGGACTGGATATGGTAGGACCATTCAATACGGCTCGCGGTGGCATGACTCGCTTGCTTGTTGATGTGGACAAGTTCACCAAGTGGATACAGGCAAAACCAATCAAGAAGCTGAATGGGCCGACTGCCGTGACCTTCGTCGCTGACATCAACACGCGATACGGCATCCCACACAGCATCATCACCGACAACAGCACCAACTTCGCCAAAGGAGCCTTGGCTCATTTTTGTGCAACACAGGGCATCCAACTGGACTTAGCGTATGTTGCCCACCCACAGTCAAATGGCCAAGTGTTGCGTGCAAACGGCCTCATTTTGTCCAGCCTCAAGCCCCGACTGGTCGAGCCTTTGGAGCGTTCGGCCAGCTGCTGGCTCGACGAGCTGCCGGCCATCCTCTGGAGCCTACGCACAACTCCGAACAAGTTAACGGGCTTCACGCCCTTCTTCCTCGTCTACAGTGCCGAAGCCGTCATCCCGACAGATATTGAGTTCGACTCCCCAAGAGTCACCATGTACACTGAGGCGGATTCCAAGGAGGCGCGAGAAGACGGTGTCGACTTGCTGGAGGAAGGCCGGCTGTTGGCACTCAGCCGGTCGGCCATCTACCAGCAGAGTCTGTGCCGATACTACAACCGCAAGGTGAAGCCAAGATCCTTCCTGGAGGGAGACCTTGTGCTCTGGCTGATCCAGCGAACAGCCGGACAGCACAAGCTCTCGGCACCTTGGGAAGGCCCTTTCATCATCAGTAAGGTGTTGGCAATGATGCCTACTATCTGATCGATGCCTAGAAGCCCAGAGCATGAAAGAGAGATGATTCACGCAAAGAGACGGAGAGGCCATGCAACACAAACCTCCTCCGAAGGTTTCACAGTTGAAAGCAGTATGTATCACGCTACCTTTTGTACTATGTATAAAGACTCCGGGTCCCCCGAGAAGAGCTCGGGGACTGCCCTCTTTTATCTATATGATAAGCATCATACTTATGAGAATGTATAGTTTTATTTCGTCCGCCTGGCATCGGGTTCGACCAGTCGGCCTGGAGCCTCGCCGTCTTCTACAATATGCCGCCTCTTGCAGCCGGATGAGTAGTGTGCCGGCACCAAAACCTTCCTTTGTCAGAAGCCATAGCTCGCAGAGCGACTGCAGGGCGGGCAAAGGTTGCAAGGCAGTGCCCCACACGAAAGAATGACTAAGGAAGGAAACACATATAGTAGAGGGCGGCATCGCACCTAGCCGTTTGGCTGCTTGGCAGCCGGACGGCCGGCCTCCGCCTTTATTACCAAAAACTCTGAATGTCTAAGTCCTAGCCCCCCTCACAAACGGCTAGAGTGCTCAAATCAGCAACGGTTCGCAGAGCGGCTGCCCGACTGGTGAGAGCATAGCCAAGGGTTGGCGGCAAAGGAAAAAACCAAGGAGAAAAAGGGAAAAAGGCTGGAGGTCGGCACAGCAAGCATAAGCAATGATAAATATTTACATGGATAAAGGCCTCTGGCCAGCATTCAAACAGAGTTTTGATATACACCCTACGGGTGGAGTTGCGCGAATTTAACAAAAAGTTCAGAGTAGCAAGCAGAAAGCAGATAAAACCCTAAGGAGCAGCAGAAGACCCTGGCTGGGCGGTGCTAGTTGGCGCAACGGAAGACTCCGGCTGGGTGGTGCCGGCTGGCGCAGTAGAAGGATCCGACTGGACAGTGCCGGATGGCGTGGCTAAGAACTCTGGCTGGATGATGGAGTCAGCTGCACCACCTGGCACAGCAGGTGGCTCCATCCGAACGAAGGAATCACCAGCAGCAGGCGGGGCATTGGAGTGCTGGAGGGTAGAGTCGATGGCGTCCATCGGAGGAACGGGCGGCAGGGCGGCCCCCACTTGGACGCCTCCAGTAGCGGGCGGCACCTTGGTGCATGGCTCGTTGCTTGAGGCCCGGTCAGGCTGGGGCTGACCGCCCGCCCCGACCTCCAGCAGGTCGACGTCGCTCTCCTCGTCTTCCTCCTCCTCCTCCTCCTCTTCCTCCTCCCCGTCTTCTCCTTCGTCGCTGGAGTCAATGACTTCAGCTGAATCTTCGTTGTCCTCCGGGTTTAACCCGAGCCACTCTTGTGGAGCTTCGCCGCCTTCCTCGACCACCTCCGTGACAAAGACACTGGTGTCGGTGAACTCGGCGATCACCGCCGCCCTGTTGACGAGCTCGGCCTCCACCACCGCCAGCTCCTCCTGCGCCTCCAGCCGGAACGTGGCCAACTGGGCTAGATCTAGCCCAGGGTACCACGCCTAGACGAATTCCAAGGCCCGGCGCGCCCCTGCCCGGGCTGCTGAGCCTTTCCAGACTTCCAGGCGGCCGGCTACCACCTCCAGCCAGTCGGCAGTCCGACTTGGGGTGCGCGGAGCCGGCAAGCCTGGCCAGAGGGCGGAGACCGCCTGGTCTCCAATGCGCTGGAGGTGGCGTAGCACGCGGTGAGCAGGCCGAAGCCGGGCCTGAATGCTGAGGACCTGTTCGCTAAGAGTCCGGGGAGCATCAGCGGCGATCTATGCACCCTCCACCCTTCGCTCCTCACGCTGGGCCTCGATCATTTGGATTGCGGCTACAGAATGGCCCGGGAAGAAGTCTGTCCGACCGGAAGAAGAAAAAGGCCAAGGTTATAAGCAAGGGCCGACAGTTCAAAACAAGAAACCAAGAGAATGAGGCTTACCATCGACCAAGTCTTCAATGCTGTTGAAGCAGACCGTCATCTGGACCTCCTTGTCGGCCCAGGCAGAGCGCTCGATCTCAAACTCGGCGAGGAGGCTGGTCTCCGTCGTCTTCACCTTCAGCTGGGTCACCTTGAGGGTTTCCGCCTGCTCGGCAAGTTGGGCGACAAAACGGTCCTGCTCCTCCGCCAGCTTGCTAAACTCCGCCTCCTTGCCACGAAGGGCGGTGTTGGCTTCGCCCAGCTGCTGCTGCAGGGCGGCATTGGCCTCTGAAGAAAGAAAGAGAAGAAAAAGGCATCAGTCAAGCGGACAAGACAAAGGAAAGAAACAACCGAACCCTGGAGTTGTAGGCGGTCGCGCAGAGATTGTGATAGTCCTGCAAAAGAGACATCAGATGAAGTCAGCAGTCGACAATCGCAAGATAAAGTTCCAACCCGCCTGCTCAGCAGCCGGCCCAGAACATGGGGACTACACCCAGTGGGTGCGCTTGCGCACCCCCACGAGAGAAGCAAGAGGATCATCCGAAGAAGAAAGCCAAAGACAACTTACGCGGATGGCGGTGCGTGACTCCAAGTAGGCCTCGTTGCAACGCTTGAGGGCCTCCGTCTCTGCCCGGAGCTTGGCCTAGACGTCAAGAGACGCCTGGTTCAGGGCACTAGTCCCGCCCCCGTGTATCCAAACCACGGGCACGGCGCTGGTCGCCTCGTTATTGGGGGCCGACGAGCTTGCGGCGCCGATCTCCTGCGGCCGCGGTGCTGAGGCCGCCTTCTCCAGATGACGGTGTGTGGGTAGACGGACCGAAGGAACCAGGTCCGCCACCACCGTATTTTCGACCGGCAGTACCGGTGGCGCCACCGGCTGCTCGTCCCGAGGCTCGCTGGCTGGCGGAGGCGGAGGGGGCGGGGGCGGCAGCACGAAGATGTCCGGCATGGCCACGTTGCCGCCCTCCCGCTCCCGGATCGGGTAGTCGCCGCCGGCTCCTCCGGCCGTCGCCTTGAATTCAGGCGGAGGCGGCGCAGTGTTCAGGGGCGCCACGAGCAGAGGCTCTTGGCGGCGTTCGGCCTCCGCAAGCCGCTCCTTCTCCCCGGCCTGGGCTTCTGCCTGCGCCAGCACCCTCTCAGCAGACGCGGCGGACAAGGCCGCCTGCTCCTTGGCCAGGCGGTCGACCTCTTCCTCGCACGACTCCCGCGCATTCCGCTCTGTCGCCTCCCGGAAGTCGGTAGCCGGGTCGATCCGCCGGCTAGGAGGAGGCCGCTGCCGACCTGAGGACCGAGGCGGTGCTTGACTTCTCGAGGGTTAGCGGGGCCCTGAAACAAGAAGACAAGTTGGAAGGCTCTCACGCTAGATTGACGAAAAGACAAGGAGTGAGGGATGGATGCTTACGCCAACACCATAACAGGCACCTTCGGCTGCCTCTGATATTGGGCCACCTTGGCCGCGGCTTCTTTCCACCCGGTCACCGCGGCCGGGTTCTTGGGCTTCTTCGGAGCGCTGCCGAACAGAGTCGCGCCCTGTTTCCGTTTGTGTTGGCCACCATGGGCAGGCGGTCCAGAAGAGGGGCCGGCGCCGGTGGTGGTGGAGCTCCGGGCAGGGCGCGGTTCGTCTTCATCTTCGTCGTCGTCGGGCCAAGTCTCCACGCTGCTGCCTTCCTCAGATCCGCTTGCTCCATCGCTGCCGTCCGCTCTGCCACCGCCGCCTGTCGCGTCATCGGCCAGGGCGGTCGCCCCTAAGTCGGGGTCGTCCTACTCGCTCTCCGCCCTGTCCGGCTGGAGGGCATCATCCAGCCCCAGGAGGGCGGTCGTTGCCTCGGACATATAAATTTGCAACCAAGAAAGGGCTGCGTCATGAAGAGAAACGAAGCTGAAGAAAACAGTTCAAAGGACAAAATGAAGAAACTTACAGCGGGCAGCGGATTGTGGCGAGAATACGGCTGCTTCCTGTACCGCCACTCCGTCTCTGACACTTTAAGGTAGGAGATCTCATTTACCATCCGCGCAACTTCAGCGGGCGGCATCCCTTTCGTGCATAGCCGGCACAGATCGTGGTGTCCACCCATCCGGAAGATCGGATGAGGGTGGCTCTAGAGCGGGAGGACCCGGCGCTCGATGAAGGCGACGAGGAGGTCGGAGGCCACGAGGCCCTACGACTCCTGGAGCACTCGGAGTCAGCCGATGGCAGCCGCCGCGTCCGCCGACACCGGCTTCAGTTTGTACCCCCAGGTGGGTCGAGCCCCGGTGGGGGGGGCGGCCTCATAGGCCGGCAGGTTGAGGAAGTCAGCAGCCGGGTCCACGTTCTCGACGTAGAAGTAGGACTGCTGCCGCATCTTCACCGACTGCGCCAGCTTGATGACGGGGAAGGCGTTCCGCTTCGCCGGCCGGCGCACGGCAACAAAGCCCCCGCACTCGGCCGCCGTCTCCCTGTCGGAGGCACCGAGCTTCCCATAAAAGAACGCTCCCCACAGCTCAATTGTGGGGAGGATGCCAAGGTAGCCCTCGCATGCCTTGATGAAGGCAGAGAGTAGAGTCACGGTGTTGGGCGTGAGGTGGTGAGGCTGAAGATGGTAGAAGTCAAGGAAGGAGCGGAAGAAGCCGCTCATCGGAAGGCCGAAGCCGCGGAGGAAGTGCGAGTGGAAGATGACCCGCTCGTCTCCCAGTGGCACTGGCGACATCTCCGTCTCTGGCGGCACCCGCGCCTTGACGAAGGCCGCGCTGGGCATCCGGCGCGTATCGCGAAGGAAGGAAATATGATCTTCGATCACGGTCGATCCGTCCCAGTCACCGCATCTCTCGTGCGCCATGGCTTCCGGCTGGCGGCGTGGAGAGGAGAATGCGTCAGCGGCGGGCAACGGTGGCGGCGCTGCGGCAGCACAGAGCAGCAGCAGTAGCGGAGGATGAGCAAGCAGAAGAAGAAGAGTGGGAGGGGGCGCGAGAGCTTTGCTGCACCTCTCCCCCCTCCCTACTTATAGCTCTTGGGCTATGAAGCCGAGGGGGTGGGGCGTTGGTCGTGGGATTAACTGCGCCCACGTCCCCACGGCCTCCGTTTCCCATGCGCATTCACCACGTCGTAAATGGTCGTAGGAATGGCAACCGTCTCCTTCGGTGCAACGAATCCGCCCGGTTGCCGAGGCACGGTAGTGGCGGGCCCGGCCCAGTGTCATGTCCCGTCTAAAACGTGGGGTGGCAGGCTGACCAGGCTGACATGCGCCGCGTGGCGCGTCCGTGGCGGGCGGCGGCCTCGGAAGCTTAGCAGGCATGCCACCTATCTCCCGCCTTGAAGTTCAAAAGCCAACCGTGCAAGCTCCGCTTGGAAGAAGTCGGCCTCAGCAGTCGGCTGGCCGCACGGCGGACCGGCATCTTCCCGGAGCCCGGTGAGGGAGGAAGCCGTTGAGGCTTCGCAGCCCCTCGACCGCGGTGCCTCACCGGCTTCGGGGACTACTGTCGTAGTAATGGGCCATGGGTAGGCTCACCCGAGTCCCTGGATTTATCTAGACTTTGGGCCGGCTCCGCCTAGCTGGACCCCAAGCTGAAGCTCCGCCCTCGGGGGCCGACTGGCTCAGCGGCCGGCTGCCAGAGGGCGGCCGACCCAAGTCTATGGTGCTCCGTGTGACCGGATCCTGGCGGCCGCCCTCCAGAGAGGGCGGCAACATGCAGGCGGCCACCTCACGACTACGGTGCGGCCGAGCCCCCATCGAGGGTACAAGTCCGAGCATGGCTCCAGTGAAGCACGTCGCCTCCAACGCTCGAGACGGGCGTGGCTATAGTGCTCCGTACAGATGGAGATCTCTGCACGACGGGGCACTGTGCCGTATCGCCCTTGATGTCGCTCCGGGCAGGCGGAGCCCTGCTCCCCACGACGGCCTATCGGTACGGCCTACCAGAGGCGGGCAATATCGGGCAGTGACCCCAAGGAAGACGGCGGAAGCTCAACCAGACAGATTCAAGAGGGGCCGGCCTCCAGCAGGCGGCCGTCCCTTGCCCCGAGGCGAGCACGCCGTTACGCTGATAAGACCAGGTGTGGCTACAGTGGCCTCCCACCAGGCGGCGGGACTGTAGCCACACTAAGATGACCAAGCCCCTGTCACCAATGACATGGCTACAGTAAGCAGCCACCAACTAGTCGGCGGGGCCTACCAGGCGGCGGGCCCCAACGGTCGGCAGAGAAGCTGGAGGCTGGAGACACTGACAGCCGGGCCCAGCACCCGGACAAATTACTATTGTACCCTTGGGGTAGGCCTATATAAACCCCCCAGGCCACCCATGCAAACGGTTCCCACTCCATTAGAACAAGCCACTCCCCTAGAGCAGGAAGAGAGCTAGCCTTGCCTCCTTCTGCCTCTAGCACACAGCTCAAGGAGCACCATTGTATCACTTGTGCCTTAGTGATCATGCGGAGACCCCGCAAAGCAGGACTAGGGGTGTCATCTCCTAGGAGAGCCCCGAACCTGGGTAAAGTACGCCGGCGTTCGTGTCTATGCCTCATCCCGCTTCCAGGTATCGGCGACGTTCTACTCGCTCCCACCATGATAAGACATCCATTGGCATATGTCGCACCCAACCCCCGACATTTGGCGCCCACCGTGGGGTGAGGTGCACAGTCTCTCGGAGATCTGCTCTGGACGGGAACCCTGTTCCTTCCTGGCGAGCGAAGCCAACCCAGCACGCCCGACGGCGTCAGCCCTAACACGCTACACGGCATGGAGATCGCCTGCGCGGCGAGCTGCCTCGCCGACCTTGTCGGCAAGATCGACCTCTCCGACGAGCCGGCCTCCGACGCGGGCACTAGCTGCCTTGAGAGCCGTCTCGTTAGCCTCCTGGACCAGCTCCATGTCACCAGGACCCTGTTGTGGACCTGGAGTCCATCGGCTCGACCGATCCGATGATCGTCGACTCCGACACGGCGTCGCTCGACGCATTCCCCACCAACGTGGTGGTCTACGACGGCCGCCTCCTCGCGAGTACAGTGGCAGGAGCACTGTCACGGAGGTACTCATCATCAACAGTGAGCAGCACTCGGACGGGTGTGCTCAAGATCCCCTCGATGCCACTCTGCGCGACCTCACGGCACCCATCCCCGAGGGCGCGGACACTGAGGCGCTGGAGGCACGCCGCCTGCAGCTTCTCGAAAATGCTGGCCGCCTAGCCAGCATGCGCCGGCTTTCGGACGCCTACCGGCGCGAGATGGACCGGGCCTTAGGCAGCACGCCGGCTCCAGAGGGGCCTAGCCGCCTCGGCACAGTTCGGCAGCGTGGCGCGACCATCACCAGCATGTTCGGGGCGGAGCGCCCCATCTATGCCACGCCTGCAGAGAACATCCGGGCCGCCCAGGCGGTAACAGATGAGCTGGACAAATACGACAGCGACGAGCGCCGCCACATGACGGAGCGAGTCCAGCAGCTCCTAGACGCGGCATAAAAAGTTCCTGGATCCTAGCCATAAGTGCAGAAAAGACAAGAAGAACTTCATCTAAGGTAGAGTTGTCAAAAACTGTGCACCACTTGTGTTGATAGGCCAACAGACCATGGATCAGTTAAACGCTCTCGAGCCAGATCCAGAGCATCCAGGGAATTTCAAGGGGTATAATTCGGAACACGCTTGGACTCACAAGACATGCTTGTGGGATCTTTCTTACTTCAAAGACCTCCTTTTCCCACACAACATCGACGTGATGCACACTAAAAGAATATAGCCGAGGCCCTTTCTGGTACATTGTTCGGCATAGAGGGGAAGTCAAAGGATAATCCTAAGGCTAGAGTCGATCAGGAGGCTCTATGTGATAGACTGTTACAAAATATGCGACAATGAAAGGAAAGCAAAACTGGACGAAGCCAAAGGCATGGTTCAAACTTGAAAGGCCAGCTATGAGGGAAATTATATTGTGTCTGAAAATGTAGTTGATGTTCCCCGATGGGTATGCAGCGAATCTAAAGAGGGGAGTGGGTCTTGAAAAATTGAAAATATTTGGTGTCAAGAGTCATGATTGGCACATATGGATTGAGCGGGTAATGCCGGTGATGTTGCGTGGCTTTATCCCTGAGGATGAATGACTAGTACTGGCAGATCTAAGCTATTTGTTCCTTGTTCTTTGTGCGAAAGAACTATCGCCTGGCGTGCTAGATGAAATGGAAGAGTTGGCGTCGGAGTTGGTCTGCAAGTTAGTGAAGATCTTGTCGCTAGGCTTCATTAATCCAATGCAGCATTTGATTTTGCATCTCTCGACCAAGGCACGATTCAGGGCCCGTGAAAAATCGTTGGTGCTACGCAACTGAGAGGTAGGAAGGCTGCTACACCTTCCTCGCCGTCACCCCCAGCTGATTCACCCGCCACAGGACTACTCCGTCTCATGTAGACCCGTCTGACGTGGACCTGTCTTGGACTCCGTTCCACGAGCCTCAGGCCGACGAGCCTCGGGTTGCCGAGCCTTTGCCCCACGAGACTCCAGTCCCAGAGTCTTCGTCCCACGAGACTTTGAAGCAGAGCAGGGATCATGCTACATCCCAGAGTGGCCATGCTGATGGTGGCGAGGACCGTTGTTCTGATGATAGCTATAGCGAGGGCGAGCTGGTTGAGGGGGGCAAGGTCTATCAGCGACCCGCGAGCAGAGGTGGTTGATTGTGTATAATGGGGAGAAGTAAGTGTATTTACTCTTTTTTTAACCTTTTGCCTTCATGTTTCTTCAAATTAATATCTAATGTGTTGGCCTTGTTATACTGTGGCCCTGGTGTCCACAAGCCCAACCAGGTCCTTGGTGTGCTTTGCCGGAAGAATTCCTAGGGTGGGTCATGTTACCCGGTGAGGGTCAGGTTCGACAACTAGCACTGAGCTGGGAGTTGTACTTGTCTGCCCCGGCCCCGCCGGAGGATAGGGTCGAGGGTGTCTTGTGTCTGACGGTGGCCGACATTGTGATCCAAACGTTTTGGGTAATTTATCCTTTACAGAATTAAAAATCAACAGTACCTAGTGATTGTACTAATCAGTGTTATCTTATTTGATTGCAGACTTTATACACGTGTCTTGAGGGAGAGGAGGAGGCCGCAGCTATGGTTATCGAAGCCGAGTGCAAGCGCCTACTTCAGAATTTACGGCATGAGTCTTGGGTGCAGGCTGTTCAAGACTACTACACCTCGACTGGTATTATGAGGTCCAAGACGAAGTTCCGCAACAAGTTTGTGAGTAAGTAGAAATATAGGAAGGTAATTACCTATTCTTAAGACCTTGTACTTAGTTTCCTTTATTTGATTCATAAGCGTAGCGCTGATAATTCTCTTGACTAACTTAGGTGCCCCCGAGATGGTGTGCGGATAGGATGGATTGTTGGGAGGCATTGGTGGATGAGTGGTGCTCTCCCCAATGGCTAGCCGTCCACAACAAGGCCAATGATAAGCATGCAAAAATGGTTGGTGTGCCACACCATCAAGGGAGCTCCAATCCATATGAGTACGGGGATAACTGGGTATGTGGTTTGCTACATGATTCATGCAATATCATTCTTCATGCCAGCTTGAGCCCTTTAGGGGCGACACAACAAGAAGGAGGTGCGAAGGGTGTTCGACCTCTATGCCATGGCCCATACTGCCCCGTACAAGAAGGCCAGGGCATTCTCTAAGTCTGATCTCGATCATCCAGAGAGCTTCACCAACATCTCCTCCCACCACAAGCTCGTGAGGTATAGAGACGAGGGGAAGGCGAGGAAAGGGGACGACTTTAACCCCAGCCAACGTCCTTTTGATCCATAGCTGGTGATGATATTTGGTGGCGGGAGGTCTCATGGCTCGATAGCCATTGGGGATGGATTGATATGTTGTCCTAGCACTCTCTCGGAGATAAAGAAGCGTCAAACGAGCTTCGATCCTGAGATAAGACCTTGTCCACGAACAATGGAGCTTGACATCGAGGTTAGTTATACGGACTCAGATACCTCTCCTCCATAACATTGTGTTTGCGGTCGTCGATGATTACAATGCTAACGAGGAGTGGTGTTGCACGCGGTTCTTGAGAAAGAGAGAGTGAACACCCGGGCGCTTCTGGTGGAGGCAAACAGGCAGGCGACGGAGAGGGAGAGGGACCTAGAGGAAAGGACGACTAGGCTATTGGAGGAGGAGAGGAACCGGAACGACGCGTCTCACCGGGCCCTATACGAGCTCCTCGTGGTAAGTGTCTCCTGCATATTAGCCAAATCATGCACGTAATTTTTGTTTCATTACTAACTAATATGAATGACTCGTGAAAACCAAATGTGCAGTCCGTGTGCCAGACCAACGGTCATACCCCTCCGCCGATGCCCCAGATTGCTCTGGCGACCACGGTGAGTTTCATTTGAATGGTCATTAGTTACTAGTATTCACATTTGAGTTGCATCATGCTAAAGAGACATTGCAAATGATCTTTGGTGCAGCGTGCCTCCCGACAAGCATCGACCGATCCTTCTCCGTCTGCCACTGGCGCGATCGGTCCTTCACCTCCATGATGACGGTAAGTTTTCCCAAGTGTTTTGCTTAACAAATGCACTTACATTAAGAAATGACCTATTTAGCCCCAAAATGACCTATACTTAGCTTATTTTCCTTGAAGATGACATAATAACCTTACATAGCTCCAAAATGACCTATTTTACCTAGGATAGCTATAAAATGACCTATAGTTAGCAATTTTTTCCTCCAAAATGACTTAATATGCTTAGTTAGCTAAAAATTCCATAACTACCTAGGATAGCTCAATAATGATCTATACTTAGCTTAGCTAGTTCATTTATGACACAATTAGCTTACTTAGGTAAAAAAATTGGCATAATAACCTTGGTTTAGCTCCAAACTATCAAATAATTAGCTTATTTTCCTCAAAAATGAAATAATAACCTTACTTAGCTCCAAAATGACCTATTTTAAATAGGATAGCTCTAAAGTGACCTACACTTAACATTTTCCTCCAAAATGACTTAATATGCTTAGTTAGCTCAAAAATGGCATAACTAGCTAGGTTAGCTCAATAATGACTTATACTTAGCTTATTTAGTTCATTTATGACATACTTAGCATACTTAGGTCAAAATGGCATAATAATCTTGGTTACCAACCAAATGTCATATACTTAGCTTATTTTCCTCGAGAATGACATAATAACCTTACTTAGCTCCAAAATGACCTATTTACCTAGGTTAGCTCTAAAATGACCTACACTTAGCATTGTTTCCTCCAACATGACTTAATATGCTTAGTTGGCTAAAAATGGCATAATTACCTAGCGTACCTTAGTTAGAAGAAGAAGAAGATAAATAAGAGGAGAAAAAGAAAGAGAAGAAAAATTCTTCTTCTTCTTCTTCTAGTCTTCTTCTTCTAACTTTCTTTTTTCCCAATTTGCAGATTTGCTTCAGATCACGAAAGCATGCGTTGATGGAGTCTACTCTTCTCCTTGTCCTTCCAATTTGTTTTGATTTTGTAGGATGAACAATATGAAACTTGCTACCTATATATGTAAGTATGGATGAAACATTGGATATGGACTTTTTGCTTAATTGTTGGATATTTTGGCTATATATATGTTGGATATGGACTTTTATTTGGTATATATATGTGTGTGTGTGTTGGATGATCATATCCATATGGCAGGGATATGTATGCTTGTTGAAAGTATTTTGAAATGAATATATATGCTTGTTGAATATATATATATATATATATATATGTGTGTGTGTGTGTGTGTGTGTGTGTGTGTGTGTGTGTGTGTGAAATTGACTGAATTTCAGAAAAACGGAATTAACAAGTGCAATACAGGCACTTTGCTATCTGCAAGCGGATGGCAAACTTCTTTGTCGTCTGCCAGCGGGCGGCAAAGCTACCACATGGCAGCTACCTATGCAACATGGGGGGCACCTGGGATTGCCTATTTGGACACTTTGTCGTCTGCTGGCGTACGACAAAGACCTTTGCTTCTTTGCGTCTACCAGCAGACGGCACAGCACGCCATTAGCCACCTAACGGATCTAACCCTATCCCTCTGCCATCCATGTCCTTTGTCGTCTGCTTGCTATGGATGGCTGACGACAAACTTCTTTGCCATCCGCTTTATTAAAGTAGACGGCAAAGAAGCCCTTTGTCGTAGTTTATTCCGCCGGACTTGGGGCCGTGTGCTGTCTCACGGCAAAGGACTTTGCCGTCTGCCAGGCATTCCTTTGTCGTTCGCCATGGCAGACGGCAAAGTACCTGATTCCTGTAGTGTATGGTGGACTCTCATGGCAAAACTGGTTTAAGGGATGTTTGGAAGCACAAGTAGTATCTCTACTTGGTGCAAAAGATTTGGCTAGCATAAGAGAGAAAAGCAAGCTCAACATGTTGGAGGATCCATAATAATATAACTTCTATTCGGATATAAAGAAACATAACCCATTACGTTGTCTTCCTTGTCCAACAACAACTCTTTAATATTTTAATGAGTTCTCACAATCATAAAAGATGTCAAAGATAGTATATTTATATGTGAGACCTCTCTTTCTCTATTACATCCTATTAATTGCAACAATGACCAAAACTATGTTTGTCAACTCTCAACAAATTTTATCCATCATACTCTTTATATGTGAAGTTATTACTCTCCATAAGATCGACATATGATCCTTTTATTTCTTTTTATTTATTTCTCTTATTTTATTCCCTCAAGATCGTAGCAAGAAAACAAAGCCCTCAACTCAAAACTACTCTTTATTATACATAACTCAAGGACTCGATTACATAGATAGATCTCAAAACAAAGCTAGATCGTACTATAAACTTTATTCTACTAGATGAAGATATAACCAAAAGGATCAAACTAAGAAAAAGATAAAACTAAAGGTGTGATAGTGATACGATACCAGGGCACCTCCCCCAAGCTTGGTGTTGCAAAGGGGAGTACCAATACCCATTTATTTATGTCTCTTTCTTCGGCGCTGGTGATAATGGAGTTATTGATGTTGTGGGTTTGTCATCCATCTTCCAAGGCATAGGCTCACCATCATAGAAAGATGAACCAGTCTCCGGGATCCTCAAATCTGCTACCAAACTCACCCTCTTAAATATGTATTCATACTCATAGTTTTGGTTTTGCAGGTCATAAATCTGGGCTAGAAGATGCTAGATTTTCTCATGAAGCTTGAAGATGGCCTCCCCAATGTTCTTAGCATCCACCTTGTGATTGTTCGTGAATTCCGCGATCATCAAGTGATTGGCATTGAGTACATGTTCCACCATCCCTTGGCACTTGAAAACTTGCTTCTCCATTGCTTCGAGTCTTGTCTCCATGCTTCCGGTCTTCCTTGGCCCTTCAACATCGCGGATGTGCAGCACCGGCCCCCTGATGCAGATCAATGGCTTGAGGGTGTTGTAGCACCTCCGCAAGGTAGGGGTGATTAACCTCTCGAAAAACTTGTCCTTGGGGGCGCTTGGAGACGTCATGGTGATCTAGATCTGTTAGAAAACAACTCGAAACAAGAACATAGGATTTTGTCGTGGTATGGTGGTCAAAACCTTCGGGAGATATATAATGAATTTTTACCGACCAAAAGAAGTATTGTGCAAGAAAATGGAGTCTGGAGGTCACACGAGGTGGACACAAGGCAGGGGAGCCTGCCCTCACCCTTGTGGTTTCCTCTAGCATCTTTCAGACCACTTTTAATTTTCCTAATTTATTAGATATTCCAAAACGGAGAAAAATTGCCATTAGAACAATTCTAGAGTCGGTTTACTTACCGTACCACATACCTATTCCTTTTTGGAGTCTAAAACATTCTGGAAGGTATCCCTTATGTACTCCTCTGGTCTTATGGTATTAATTATATTGGTCTCAACATTTACGGGAGTACCTGAGATATAATGTTTGATTCTTTGACCGTTTACCACCTTTGGATTTGTGCCTTTGGTGTTGTTGATTTTGATGGCACCGGAACGATAAACCTCCTCGATAATGTAAGGACCTTCCCAATTAGAGAGAAGGCTTCCTTTGTATAGAAAAACATGATCACCTACATTAAACTCACGCTTTTGTATCCTTTTGTCATGCCATATTTTAACCTTTTCTTTAAACAACTTGGCATTCTCATAGGCTTGGGTTCTCCATTCATCAAGTGAGCTAATGTCAAATAACCTCTTCTCACCAGCAAGTTTGAAATCACAGTTGAGCTCTTTGATTGCCCAATAAGCTTCATGTTCTAGTTCGAGAGGTAAGTGACATGCCTTTCCACAAACCATTTTATATGGAGACATACCCATAGGTTTTTTAGGCAGTTCTATAAGACCATAATGCATCGTCAAGTTTCTTAGACCAATTATTTCTAGATCTATTAATAGTCTTATGCAAAATTAATTTAATATTTCTATTTCTCAATTCTACTTGACCGCTAGACTGGGGATGATATGGAGATGCAATTATATGGTTGACATCATATTTAGCAAGCATTTTACGGGAAGCACCATGAATAAAATGTGAACCACCATCAGTCATTAAGTATCTAGGGACTCCAAACCTCAGAAAACTAACTTCTTTAAGCATTTTAATAGAAGTGTTATGATCACAACTACTAGTTGGAATAGCTTCTGCCCACTTAGTAATGTAATCAACAGTAACTAAAATATGTGTATACCCATTACAGGAAGGAAAAGGTCCCATATAATCAAATCCCCAAACATCAAATGGTTCAATAACAAGTGAATAATTCATAGGCATTTCTTGACATCTACTAATATTGCTAATTCTCTGGCATTCATCACAAGATAAGACAAACTTACGAGCATCCTTGAAGAGAGTAGGCCAATAAAAACCAGATTGCAATACCTTCACTACTACAGGATGCTGCTAACGCGACACTACGATGAGAGACCCTTCGACGAAACTGTGTGCGATGCAATAATCGCAAATGGTGGTGTAAAAAGCCCGTCAAAAAGTGCAAGACGTTTGAAATGACGGATGCATCAAACACGGTTCAGATTTTAGTTGTGTGTGCGATGCAGGGCATACGGTTCAGTTCAATGAACTGTTTGCGCTGAGGAAGAAGAACAGAAACGGGTAACTAGATGAAGGCGTGTGTGATATATGGCATACAGCTCAATCACATTAACTGTTTGTGATGAGGCGGAACAATAGAAACAGACATCTAGATAAAGGTGTGTGTGATTGCGGGCATACGCTTCAGAAGGATTAACTATTTGCTATTAGGCAACAGAACAAAAACGATCAACCAGATCAAAGGTGTGTGCGATTGATGGCATACACTTTACATGGATGAACTATTTGAGATTAGCCACAACAAACGGAAATAGTTAAGCAGATTAACGTGTGTGCGCTAGACGGGCACACATTCTAATTAAAAGAACCGTGCGTGATGGTAATAACGAGCGTGCACGGTTCTTGGAACAAGACGTGTGCTGACATTGCCTATTCCGGTGCGCCAAACCCCACGTACGCGGCCGAGAAAGCGTGCCCATGTTACGCCGTCCAGGAATAGTGCCGCACTTAGAAATTATAGAACCGTCAATAAATTTTGAGCCTACGTCCCGTCACCTTCCAAATTGCAAACCTGTTCACACCGATCAAAACCTAAATGGTTTCCCACTTTGGAGCGTATTAGTACTCGGTTGTATATACTACTACTCCAAGATGACTCCACATTCCTCCTCAACTCCTCATCCACAAAAAATAAACAAGTCATTCATCATCGTTCCCTTCCGTCTGCCATGGCTAGCGTGAATTCTGGGTCGAGAGATTGCTACCAGGGAGAGGCGAGCATGGAAGCGGAAGCATGAAATATGTCCCGCCTCGCCGCGAAAGCAGCTGACATGTCCCGCTGCGCAGCACTAGTAGCACAGAGGTCCCGCCGCGCCACCGAAGCATAACAGAGGTCCCGCCGCACCATCGATGCAGCAGACTGATGCGGCCATGCCACGGAAGCAGCAGAGATGTCCGGCCACGTCGCGGAAGTAGCAGAGATGTCCTCCCGCGCCGCGGCAGCTTGGGAAAATGTCTCGCGGCTAGGCGAGGACTCTTGCAAGCATATGCATGTGATCCTCCATAGCAAGATGGATCAGATCTCTGGTTGGGTGAGGTTGCAGGACGACATGAAATCATCGTTTGAACAGGCTAGCGTCATCATCCGGCAACTAAGGGAGAGCAATGAGAAGCTCCAGGCCGAACGCGACCTGCTGAGGGCGAAGACCATCGGAAGTGCAGAGCAGCAGGAGGAGACCAGTGCCTTGTTGAAGAGGACCAGCATCATCATAGAGAAACTTATGGATGAGAATGATGTGTTGTGCATGAAGTGCAAAAGGATGGTGGAGGAATCTATGGGTGCCCTCAAGAAGCATATTGAGGACAGGAATGAGCTCATCGCCGCTCGCCGCGGAGACTAGTCCCCGCAGCCTGCAGCAACGCATCAAGAAAGTAGAGATCAACGAGCCAGATCGTTGTCTTCCTTCTTCTTTTGCCCTTGTGTATTTCGGGTGTTGCCGCATGTGGCTTTTTTTTAATTATGTTCCTAAATATGTAGGACAATTATTATACACTGTCATCGTCCTATATTCATCATGCTTGCTATAAGTCACAGTCAATGCTATATAGATCCGTCGGATCTTACATCAAGATCCGTGCAGAACTTTCTTTTTAGTTTTTTTATTTTTCTCTCTTAAATCTCAGTCCAGTGAGACTTATCCACGCCGTGAAACAGGGGCTCGGGCACCATTAATGGAGACATTGGGAGGGAGGTGCACGGCGGACAGAGGTCAAAGGGCTCTCCTCCCGATGAGCATGCGCAGGGGTCTGATCACACGCCTCCCATACTCATATAGCTACCCCGCATGGCACCTCCTAGCCAATAAAAAAGGGACGCGTGGTGGCATGTAATTGGTAAGTAGAACGTCCACGATTTCAATAATAGTTGTGTTTCCAATTTGTAACATGACAACACTTGTTCCAAAATGACTTTGTTGATTTTTAATGTGTGCGCCTTCACAATCGGACAAAAAAATTACCACAGCATGTTGATGTCATGTCATGACACCATGCCAAGTTTCATGATTTTCAGGCGTGTTTTGGATTTACAGGAATTAAAAAGAAGTTTCTCAATCTGTCCGGCCGAGCCACGACGCCGAGATGTTTGAATTTCATTCTCATTTCTTGCATGGGGCCTAGATATTCACGAAAGGACACACACATATGATTTTTCAACCAACTTTTGTGCACTGGAGCATGTGCTTGTAGTTCAAATTTGAATTATGCATATTAAATGCCCAGAAATTCCATTAATGTATAAAAAAGGCTTGACGAACCCGGAATAATTCCAAAATTTAGCATGATACTTCTATTTGGTCTAATCTGCATGTGTAAACAAATTAAGGCGGGAGAAAGCAGAGTACGTATGTCGTTTCGCACACAAAGGTGACACGTTCCCTCTTGGAACCACGAGCCTTCTAGAGAGAAGCTTCGGTTTGCAATAAGCTTATACCAAAGCTTGTCCCAATTCGGCCAAAAAAATTCCCGCAGCATGTTGGTGCCATGTCATGACACCATGCCTAGTTTCATGATTTTCAGGCATGTTTCAGATTTACATGAATTAAAAAACCAAGTTTCTCAATCTTTTCGGCCGAGCCACGATGCCCAGATGTTTGAATTTCATTCCCATTTCTTGCATGGGACCTAGAAATTCACCCAAGGACACACCTATGATTTTTCAACCAACTTTGGTGCACTGGAGCATGTGGTTGTAGTTTGAATTTGGATTATGCACATTAAATGCCCAGAAATTCAATTAATGTATAAAAAGGTCCAAACGAATCCGGAATAATTTCAAAAATTAGCATGATACTTCTATCTAGTCTAATATGTCCGTGTAAAAAAATTAAGGCGGGAGAAGGCAGTGTACGTATGTCGTTTCGCACACGGAGGTGACACATTTCCTCTCGGAACCACGAGCCTTCTTGAGAGAAGCTCCGGTTTGCAAGAAGTTTATACCAAAGCTTGTCCCAGTTCAGCCCAAGAAATTACCGCAACAAGTTGGTGCCATGTCATGACACCATGCCAAGTTTCATGATTTTCAAGTGTGTTTTGGATTTACATGAATTAAAAAACCAAGTTTATCAATCTTTCTAGCCAATCCACGATGCCCAGATGTTTAAATTTTATTTCCATTTCTTGCATGGGACCTAGAAATTCACCCAAGGACATACATGTGATTTTTCAACCAACTTTGGTGCACTAGAGCATGTGCTTGTAGTTTAAATTTGAATTATGCACATTAAATGACCAGAAATTCAATTAATGTATAAAAAAGACCAAACAAACCTGTAATAATTCCAAAATTTAGAACGATACTTTTATTTGGTCTAATCTGCTTGTGTAAAAAAATTAAGGCGGGAGAAGGCAGTGTACGCATGTCGTTTCGCACATGGAGGTGACACGTTCCTCTCGGAACCACGAACCTTCTTGAGAGAAGCTCCGGTTTGCAAGAAGCATATACCAAAGCTTGTCCCAATTCAGCCAAAAAAATACCTCAGCAAGTTCGTGCCATGTCATGACACCATGCCAAGTTTCATGATTTCCACGCGTGTTTTGGATTTACATCAATTAAAACCTCAAGTTTCTCAATCTTTCCGGCCGAGCCACAATGCCCAGATGTGTGAAATTCATTCCCATTTCTTTCTTGGGACCAAGAAATTCACCCAAGGACACACATGTGATTTTTTAACCAACTTTGGTGCATTGAAGCATGTGCTTTTAGGTCAAATTTGAATTATGCATATTAAATGACCAGAAATTCAATTAATGTATAAGAAAATCCAAACAAACCTGGAATAGTTCCAAATTTCAACATGGCACTCATATAGTTCTATGTTGCCTCTGTAAAAAAATAAGGGGGGGAGGCAGCGTATATCGTTTTGAACACAAAGGTGACACGCACCCCCTCGGGAACCACGAGTCTTCTCAAGAGAAGCTCCGGTTTGCAAGAAGTTTATACCAAAAACTTGTCCAAATGCGGCCAATTTTTTTACCACAACATGTTGGTGCCATGAAATGACACCATGCATTTTTAAGCGAGTTTAGAATATCCAGGAATTTAAAAACCAAGTTTAGAATATCCAGGAATTTAAAAACCAAGTTTGTCAATGTTCCCGACCGAGCCACGACGCCCAAATGTTTGAATTTCATTCCCATTTCTTGCATGGGACCTATAATTTCACCCAAAGACACACATGTGATTTTTCAACAAACTTTGGGGCACTGGAGCATGTGCCTGTAGTTCAAATATGAACTGTGCACATTAAATGCCGAGAAACTCAATTAATCCATAAAAATGTCAAACGAACCCAGAATAATTCCAAATTTAAACACGACACTCATGTAGTTGCATGTTCACTGTACATAAATGTTCTAGCAATTCTAACACCATCCTTTCCCTCCGTAACACCATTTTGTCTTTCAAAACATAATGAAAAAAACAGGTATTCCACAAATAATTTACTAGAAAGAATCATGTGGGATGCGATAGAAAATATCTTGGTGCACTGTCTTGTCTGGCTTACGCAGGAAGCTTCGTTGTCTATAGTCCACCGCCCCCGCTTGAACCACACTTGCATGCCAGTTTCTCGCGGCACCTAGCGAAGTTTTTTTGCCACCACGGAAATATCTATCTCCCCGCCCCCTCCCTCCCACCAAAAGCCACTTTTCCACTGTTCCTCCTTGCTTTCCAAGTTCAAACCTTCACTGTTGCTTACTGGTAGCTCAGCCTCCTCGCCGGAGACCCTTCTTCTTGCAGCACCACCTCCTCAACGGCGACCCTTCTTCTTGCAGTGTCTCCTCCTCGCCAGTGACCCTTCTTCTTGCAGTGCTTCCTCCTCGCCGGTGACCCTTCTTCTTGTTGCCCGGCCTTCTCACCGCCGACCCTTCTTATTTCTGCACGGCCTCGTCGATATGGTCAGGTAATCCACACCCCACCCACACCACCCTCCTCCTTTCCCGTCCCACATGCCTAGACCGACGGTGCGACACCTTCCACCGAAATCACTGTCCCCCTCCTCCAATTAAGAGCCGCCCACAGCCATTTTGCACGCAGTATAACATGGAGCGTAGTAGCATCTGGCAGCGTAGAAGCAAATCGCGGCCACACGCGTGCATGAGGTCGCTATGGCTGCCATGCGTGCCGACCGCCAGATCTTGGAGGAGCACCTCGTCTTTGAGGCCACCGTCGACACCGCCATGCGGTTGTCTACTTTAAAATACAGTTCGTTCTGTTTTCTTGAGGCCACCGCTAATGCCTTCTAGTGATTTGTCCTCTGTAATGTTAATATGCAATCTGATGTTTACTTTACAGTTTGGTCCTCTGAAATGTAATGTTCAGTTAACACTTTTGGCCTTCTGAAACGTAATGTTCAGTTAACAGTTTGGTCCAGTAATTGCTACATTTCGTAGTAGTGTTCTCAGGCATTCTTTGTTTTGTTAACTGTCTTATCTTCTAGTACATGTTTTTATTCTGCAATGTCATGCTTAGTTAACTATTTTGGTTCATTTGGTCTATTGTCCATTTAATTCTTTGGTTCATTTCTGCAATTTGATTTTCATTTGTTATGGGTACAATTTTGTATTGTTGCGCATGTGAAATAAATCGAATTTGGATGTACTCAATACATATTCTACTGATAGTATGACAACTCTCAGTTAACCTGACTAAGATCTTCCTTATGTGTGTTGCAGGGAAACAATGGGAGACACTGCGGTTTACCATCGAGGTTTTTTCAAGCATGGTCCTTTGGCTAATAGCATGTTATTGTGCAGTTGGTGGAAACATTCTAATATTTAGGTTTCTTACAATTTGGTCTTGCACATGTAGGTCCTGCTCTCAAAGGCTTAGGCCCACTATTCGACCCATTTTGCATATAGGGAAATGAGATGTCCATGAATATCAGTCAAGTTAAGAAACTCGAAAAGATTGTTACGATGAAAAAACTTGTGAAGAATAACAGCAAGATCTTTGTTTGCACAATGAAGAAGACATTAGTCAACTATATGATGGTACTAACTCCTTTACCTTTTTTATCCCTTGCGCTATCAGTCAACTATAGGATGGTACTAACTCTTTTACCTTGTTTGCATATCTTTGTTTTCGGTAATTTTCAAAGCAGTTCACCGATCATTATCTCTCAAACTGCATGGTCAAGAGGCGAGGAAGGTATTCATTCAACACCCACAGTACAATATTGAAGTCTTACTGAAGATCATGAAGCTTGGGCGGGCAATTATCCATAGCCACTAGCCTAAAGTTGCAAGGACATTCAACATCACTGAAGGCTCAACATTTGCCTCCCGCTTCTGCAGTTTCCTAGATGAGATTCATTTGTCTATTTACCATGTATGATGCTACTTTCCAAAGGTTTTTGATGTTGCATGTGAAACTTGGTGTTGTTGTGTAATGGAGGAACTAAGTGTCGAAGCTATCTGATGCAATTCAATTATGAAATCATGGTTGCTATAATACGGATATAAAATATCAATTTGATTAGTACATGGATTATCAATAATAGGCTAATTACGCTGCGTATTGGGGTTTTCTATTGTAGACGGTTACTCAGACAGCACCATGGGTGATGAACTCAAACAACACACACGGTTTCTAGAAAGTAGGCGTGTTCGATCAACTAACAATCACACATGGCTTTCGGCAGAGAATTGTTTGCGTTAGGCCACCTTGCACAAACGTTTCCACACACAAAATTGTGTGTGATATACATACGAGCGGAAATGTTTTTTCTGGGATTCACCATGTGGGATGTACATACGAACAGAAACAATTAAGTTTGGATGCCCCGCTAGATCGCACACGAACTCATTTTTCCCCAACTAGTGTGCCAGGAGGGCCTATCCCCGACGGTTTCTAGGTCATGTGGGAAGGACCCCCCTATCACCCACACTCACTTGGCGACGGTTCCAATCACCGTCGCAGAAAGGGGTTAAAAACCGTTTGTATAGCATGTCGTTGTACCAGTGTTTATGCGCAGTTCTGTCTCCAGCATGGTGTCCTCTGTAAGCCTCGGACTGGCACTTGCTTAGGATCTGTTCCTGTTCATGCTCAGGTACACAACGTCTAATAACACCATCTACTCCTTCTTTATAAAGGTGTGGGTCATCCCAAAAGTAATGTCTTAAATCATAGAAAAACTTTTTATTTTGCTGGTATGTGAAACTAGGCGGTATAAATTTAGCGATAATGTAATTAGCATAATCAGCATACCATGGAGTATTACGAGAAGCATTTATGACAGCTAATTGCTCATCGAGAAAGCTATCATCAATAGGCAGTGGGTCATCAAGAACATTTTCTAACCTAGAAAAGTTGTCTGCAACAGGGTTATCAGCTCCCTTTCTATCAATAATATGCAAATCAAATTCTTGCAGCAAGAGAACCCATCTAATAAGTCTAGGTTTAGCATCTTTCTTTTCCATAAGATATTTAATAGCAACATGAGTAGTGTGAACAATAACTTTGGAATCAACAATATAAGATCAGAACTTATCACAAGCAAATACAACTGCTAAAAATTCATTCTTAGTAGTAGCATAATTTCTCTGGGCACTGTCTAGAGTTGTACTAGCATAATGAATAACATTCAACTTCTTATCAACTCTTTGTCCTAGAACAGGACCAACAACATAATCACTAGCATCACACATAATTTCAAAGGGTAAATTCCAATCAGGTGGTTAAACAATAGGAGCAGAATTCAAGGCTTTCTTAAGTATTTCAAATGCTTCTACACAATCATCATCAAAAAGAAAAGGAACATATTTTTGCAAGAGATTAGTGGGAGGCCTAGAAATTTTAGGGAAGTCTTTAATAAATCTCCTATGGAAACTAGCATGACCAAGGAAACTCATTATACCTTTGATATCTTTAGCACACGTCATCTTGTCAATAACATCTACTTTAGCTTTATCAAGTTCAATACCTCGTTCAAAAAAATTATGCCCCAAGACAATACCTTCATTAACCATAAAGTGGCACTTCTCCCAATTCAAGACAAGATTATTTTCTTCACATCTCTGCAAAACTCGATCAAGGTTGCTTAAGCAATCATCAAAGGAAGTTCCGTAAACGGAGAAATCATCCGTGAAAACCTCAACAATCTTTTCACAAAAGTGAGAGAATATAGCAGTCATACATCTTTGAAAAGTAGTTGGTTCCTTACAAAAACCAAAAAGCATACGTCTATAAGCAAAAGTACCGAAAGGGCAAGTAAAGGTGGTCTTTTCTTGGTCCTCTTTTGACACAGGTATTTGAGAAAAACCAGAATAACCATCTAGAAAGAAAAAAATGTGTATGTTTGGATAGTCTTTCTAGCATCAGATAAATAAAAGGTAGAGGGTAATGATCTTTCCTAGTAGCTTTCTTTAATTTACAAAAATCAATTACCATTCTATAACATGTGACAATTCTTTCAGGGATCAATTCATTCTTATCATTAGGAACAACAGTAATACCTCCTCTCTGAGGGACACAATGAATGTGACTTACCCATCTACTACAGCAATAGGATCAATTATACTTGTCTCCAGAAGCTTTAGTATTTCATTTCTTACCAGTTCTTTCATCTTAGGATTTAACGGTCGTTGATGATCAACAACTGGTTTAGCATCAGGCTTCATATTAATTTTATGCTGACATAGCGTAGGACTAATGCCCTTAAGATCATCAAGAGTATATCCAATACTAGCATGGTGCTTGTTCAGAGTTTTCAGTAACCACTTTTCTTCATGCACTGAAAGGTTAGCACTAATAATAACAGGATATATCTTCTTTTCATCAAGATAAGCATATTTCAAAGTATCAGGTAATGGTTTAAGCTCAAACACGGGATCATCCTTGGGTGGAGGAGGATCTCCAAGGATTTCAACATGCAAATTGTGTTTCAAAATAGGCATTTGATTAGAGGATATTCCATCCAATTCCTTTCTTTCATTCATAAACATATTATTTCCATGATCTAGCAAATATTGTTCTAAAGGATCAGTGGGAGGCACGACAATAGAAGCAAGACCAACAATTTCATCCTTACTAGGAAATTCTTTATCGTGGGGTTGTCTATGAAATTTAGAGAAATTAAAATCATGAGACACATCCACAAAACTTACAGTAACAATTTCTTTCTTACAGTCTATCTTAGCATTAAAAATCATCTTGTGGGGAACCAAGAACAAGAAAATCAGTAGGGTATTTTATTTTCCCACACAAGACTTCAACATCTTTAACAATCCCAATTGGTGATATAGTATCTCTATTAGCAAGCTCGATAGTAACATCAATATCTTCTATCTCAGCAGGTGCAGTATCATTCATAATTTCATGATATAGGGTAAAGGGAATTGCACTTACACTAGCACCCAAATCACATAAGTCATGATAACAATGATCTCCTATTTTAATAGAAACAACAGGCATGCACCAACAATAGGTCCATGTTTATCTTTATCAACGGGTCTAGCAATTCTAGCAGCTTAATCATAGAAATAATGAAATAACATGTCCATCAATATTATCGACCAAGAGATCTTTAACCATAGCAATACTAGGTTCAACTTTAATTTGTTCATGGGGTGTAGGTGTTCTAGTATAGCTCTTACGAACCATAGTTGAAGCTTTAGCATGATAGTTTACCCTAACAGGAAAATGTGGTTTCTCAATATAAGTAGTAGCAACAATAGGATCAACATTATAAGTTATAGTTTCTTATTCAACTTTAATAGGTTCTACTACTTTCACTTCAATGGGGGGATGATATTTAAACCACTTCTCTTTAGGGAGATCAACATGAGTAGCAAATGATTCACAAAAAGAAGCTACTATCTCAGACTCAAGTCCATATTTAGTGCTAAAATCGGTATTCATGAAAGATTTAACATAGTCAAACTTAAGGTTTATACCTGACTCATTACCTTCTAAGAGTTCCCGATCTCTAGAGTTGCGTTTAATTCTTTCCAATAAATCTCATTTGTATTTAATAGTATTCTTCGTAAAAGAACCAGTACAAGAAGTATCGAGCAAGGATTGATCATTACGAGAAAGCCGAGCATAAAAATTCCGAATAATAATTTCTCTTGAGAGCTCATGATTGGGGCATGAATATAACATTGACTTAAGACTCCCCCAAGCTTGAGCTATACTTTCTCCTTCACGAGTCCAAAAATTATAAATATAATTCCGATCATGATGAACCAGATGCATAGGATAAAACTTTTGATGAAATTCGAATTTCACTCAGTTGTAGTTCCATGATCCAATATAATCACATAGCCTATACCATGTCAATGCCCTTCCCTTCAAAGATAAAGGGAATACCTTCTTCTCGACATCATCCTTGGGCGGACTTGCAAGCTTAAATAATCCACAAACTGCCTCCACATAGATTATATGCATATCAGGATGTAATGTTCCATCTCCTGCATAAGGATTAGCTAGCAGTTTCTCTATCATTCCCGAAGGAATTTAATAATAAATATTTTCAGTAGGTTCAGTAGGTTGAGGGGCAAATATTTGCTCTTCCAGTCGGGGTGGAGATCCCCCGAACAAACCCCTCAAAGGATTATTTTCCATAGTAACAAGTGATGATAAATTTCAGCACACTATATAAATGTTTCCTTACCAAATTCCACTCACCAAAGGCGCTTCACTCCTCGGCAACGGCGCTAGTGTCTTGATGACCCACAAGTATAGGGGATCTATCATAGTCCTTTCAATAAGTAAGAGTGTCGAACCCAACGAGGAGCAGAAGGGAATGACAAGCGATTTTTAGCAAGGTATTCTTTGCAAGCACTGAAATTATTGGTAGTAAGAGTGTCGAACCCAACGAGGAGCAGAAGGGAATGAAAAGCGGTTTTCAGCAAGGTATTCTCTGCAAGCATTGAAATTATCAGTAACTGATAGTTGTGTGACAAGATAATTCATAACGGGTAACAAGTAACAAAAGTAACTAAGGTGCAGCAAGGTGGCCAAATCCTTTTTGTAGCAAAGCACAAGCCTGATAGAACTCTTATATAAAGCAAAGCACTCTCGAGGACACATGGGAATTACTGTCAAGCTAGTTTTTATCATGCTCATATGATTCGCATTCGTTACTTTGATAATTTGATATGTGGGTGGACCGATGCTTGGGAGATGTCCTTCCTTGGACAAGCCTCCCACTTATGATTAACCCCTCTCGCAAGCATCCTCAACTACGAAATAAGAATGAAGATAAATCTAACCATAGCATGAAACTTATGGATCCAGATCAGTCCCTTACGAAGCAACGGATAAACTAGGGTTTAAGCTTCTGTCACTCTAGCTACCCGTCATCTACTTAGTACTTCCCAATGCATTCCCCTGGCCCAAATCATGGTGAAGTGTCATGTAGTTGACATTCACATAACACCACTAGAGGAAAGAAAACATACATCTCATCAAAATATCGGACGAATACCAAATTCACACGATTACTTATAACAAGAGTTCTCCCATGTCCTCGTGAACAAACATAGCAACTCACAAAGCATATTCATAATCAAAATCAGAGGAGTATCAATTATCATTAAGGATCTGAAAATATAATCTTCCACCGGAAAAACCAACTAGCATCAATTACAAGGAGTAATCAACACTACTAGCAACCCACAGGTACCAATCTGAGGTTTTGAGGCATATATTGAATACAAGAAATGAACTAGGGTTTGAGAGGAGATGGTGCTAGTGAAGATTTTCATGGGATTGACCCCCTCTCGATGAGAGAATCATTGGTGATGATGATGGCGATGATTTCCCCTCCGGGAGGGAAGTTTCCCCGGCAGAACAGCTCCGCTGGAGCCCTAGATTGGTTCTGCCCAAGTTCCGCCAGGAGACGGCAGCGCTTCGTCCCGAAAGCTTGCTTTTGATTTTTTCCTACTCAAAACAAACCATGGAGCAGAAGATGGGCACCGGAGGACTGGCAGGGGGCGCACCCCCACCCTTGTGGATGGATGGTGGGGCCCCTCAGGTGCTTTATTCGCCCAATATTTTTTATTAATTCCAAAATGACTGTCCGTAATTTTTCAAGACTTTTGGAGTTGTGCAGAATAAGTCTCTAATATTTTCTCCTTTTCCAGTCCAGAATTATAGCTGCTAGTATTCTCCCTCTGCATGTAAACCTTGTAAAACAAGAGAGAAAATGCATAAGTATTGTACCATAATGTGTAATAACAACCCATAATGCAATAGACATCAATATAAAAGCGTGATGCAAAATGGACGTATCAGGTATCAATCCACTAGGTGAAACGTGCAAGTCCCCAATAGATGCACCTACACAAACAATCAAACACTTGCACTCAACGCGATAAAGGGGTTGTCAATCCCTTCACGGTCACTTTCAAAGGTGAGATCCGATAGAGATAGATAAAACTAAACAAAATATAAAATATTTTTTGGTTTTTTTGGTTTATAGATCTGAAAATAAAAGATTGCAAAATAGTAGATCGGAAACTAATATGATGGAAAATAGACCCAGGGGCCATAGGTTTCACTAGAGGCTTCTCTCTTGAAGGTAAATAATACGGTGGGTGAACAAATTACTATTGACAATTGATAGAAAAACGCAAAGTTATGACAATATCCAAGGCAATGATTGTGCAATATAGGCATCACGTCCGTACCAAGTAGACCGACTCCTGCCTGCATCTATTATATTACTCCACACATCGAACGCTATCCAGCATGCATCTAGAGTATTAAGTTCGTAAAGAACGGAGTAATGCATTAAGTATGATGACATGATGTAGAGGAATAAACTCAAGCAATATGATGAAAACCCCATCTTTTTATCCTCGATGGCAACAATTCAATACATGTCTCGCTACCCCTACTTTGTCACTGGGTGAAATCACGCAAGATTGAACCCAAAGCTAAGCACCTCTCCCATTGCAAGAAAAACCAATCTAGTTGGCCAAACCAAATTGATAATTCGAAGAGAAATACAAAGATATCAAATCATGCATATAAGAATTCAAAGAAGATTCAAATAATATTCATAGATAAGCTGATCAACAATCCAAAATTCATTGGATCTCGACAAACACACTGCAAAAGAAGATTACATCGAATAGATCTCCAAGAACATAGAGGAGAACATGGTATTGAGAATCAAAGAGAGATAAGAAGCCATCTAGCTACTAACTATGGACCCGTAGGTCTGTGGTAAACTACTCACGTTTCATCGGAAGGGCAATAGAGTTGATGTAGATGCCCTCTGTGATCGAATCCACCTCCGGCAGGATGCCAAAAAATGCCCCAAGATGGAATCTCACGAGAACAGAAGGCTGCGGCAGTGGGAAAATGTTTTCGTGGATGCTTCTTAGAGTTTTGGAATATATGTGTATATATAGGAGGAAGATCAAGGTCAGGGGGTCACCGAGGGGCCCACAAGGTAGGAGCGCCCCCAGGGCGCGCCCTCCACCCTTGTCGCCGCCGCGTAGCTCTTCTGACTTGCACTCCAAGTCCCCTAGGTGTCTTATGGTCCAAGAAAAATCACCGTGAAGTTTTATTCCGTTTGGACTCTATTTAGTATTCCTTTTCTGCGGAGCTCAAAAACAAGGGAAAACAGAAACTGGCACTGGGCTCTAGGTTAATAGGTTAGTCCCCTAAAATAATATAAAATAACATATTAATGCATATAAAACATCCAAAACAGATAATATAATAGCATGGAACTATCAAAAATTATAGATATGTTGGAGACATATCAGTGGCTACTTTTGTTCCTAGGGACATGGAAGAAGTCTTGTTATAAGTAATGATGTGAATTTTTTATTCGTTCGATATTTTGATGAGATGTATGTTGTCTTTCCTCTAGTGGTGTTATGTGAACGTCGACTACATGACACTTAACCATGATTTGGGCCTCAGGGAAGGCATTGAGAAGTAATAAGTAGATGATGTGTTGCTAGAGCGACAGAAGCTTAAACCCTAGTTTATGTGTTGCTTCATAAGGGGCTGATTTGGATCCATATGTTTCATGCTATGGTTAGATTTATCTTAATTCTTGTTTCGTAGTTGTAGATGCTTGCAAGAGGGGTTAATCATAAGTGGGACGCTTGTCCAAGTAAGGATAGCACCCAAGCACCGGTCCACCCACATATCAAATTATCAAAGTAACGAATGTGAATCATATGAGCATGATGAAAACTAGCTTGACATTAACTCCCATGTTTCCTCGGGAGCTCTTTGCTTTATATAAGAATTTGTCCAGGCTTGTGCTTTGCAATAAAAAGGATTGGGCCACCTTGCTGCACCTTTTTTACACTTGTTACTTGTTACCCATTACGAATTATCTTATCATAAAACTATCTGTTACCGATAATTTCAGTGCTTGCAGAGAATATCTTGCTAAAAACCGCTTGTCATTTCCTTCTGCTCCTTGTTGGGTTCGACACTCTTACTTATCAAAAGGACTACGACAGATCCCCTATACTTGTGGGTCATCAGGACTCTTTTCTGGCGCCGTTGCCGGGGAGTGAAGCGCCTTTGGTGAGTGGAATTTGGTAAGGAAAAACTTATATTGTGTGCTGAAATTTACTATCACTTGTTACTATGGAAAATAATCCTTTGAGGGCCTTGTTCGGGGTATCTTCACCCCTACCGGATGAACAAAGAGTTGATCCTCAACATACTGAACCTACTGAAAATATTTATTATGAAATTTCTTCGGGTATGATAGAGAAACTGCTAGCTAATCCTTATGCAGGAGATGAAAACACTACATCCTAATATGCATCTAATCTTTGTGGATGAAATTTGTGTATTACCTAAGCTTGCAGGTTTGCCTGGAGATGAAATCAAAGGAAGGTCTTCCCTTTATATTTGAAGGGAAAGGCATTGACATGGTATAGGCTATTTAATGATTTTGGATCATGGAACTAGAACCGATTGAAATTGGAATTTCATCAGAATATTTATCCTATGCATCTAGTTCATCGTGAGTGGAATTATATTTATAATTGTTGGCTTCGTGAAGGAGAGAGTATCGCTCAAGCTCGGGGGAGGATTAAGTCAATGTTATATCCATGCCCCAATCATGAGCTCTCAAGATAAATTATTATTTAGTACTTTCATGCTCGGCTTTCTCATAATGATCAGTCCATGCCCGATACTTCTTGTACTGGTTCTTTTATGAAGAAGGCTATTGAATTCACATGGTATTTATTGGAAAGAATTTAACATAACTCTAAAGGTTGGGAACTCAACGAAGGTAAGGAGTCAGGTATAAACCTTAAGTTTGATTGTGTTAAATCTTTTATGGATACCAATGCTTTTTGTGAACTTAGCACTAAGTATGGACTTGACTCTGAGATAGTAGCTTCTTTCTGTGAATCATTTGCTACTCATTTTGATCTCCCTAAGGAGAAGTGGTTTAAATATCATCCTCCCATTGAAGTAAAAATAGTAGAACCCAGTGAAGCTAAAGAAGAAACTATTACTTATAATGTTGATCATGTTATTCCTACTGCTTATATTGAGAAACCACCTTTCCCTGTTAGGATAAAGGAACATGCTAAAGCTTCAGCTATGGTTCATAAGAGTTATACTAGAACACCTACACCCCCTAAACAAACTAAAGTTGAACCTAGTATTGTTATGGTTAAAGATCTCTTGGTCAACAATATTGATGGGCATGTTATTTACTTTTCTGATGAAGCTGCTAGAGTTGCTAGGCCCGATAATAAAGATAAACATAGACATATTGTTGGCATGCATGTTGTTTCTGTTAAAATCAGAGATCAATGTTATCATGGCTTATGTGATTTCGGTGCTAGTGTGAGTGCAATTCCCTTTACCTTATATCAAGAAATTATGAATGATATTGCACCTCCTGAAATACAAGATATTGATGTCACCATTAAGATTGCTAAAAGACATACTATCTCACCAATTATCATTGTTAGAGATGTTGAAGTCTTATGTGGGAAAATCAAATATCCTACTAATTTTCTAGTTCTTGGTTCCCCACAAGATGATTTTCGTCCCATTATATTTGGTAGACCTTTCTTGAACACTGTTAATGCTAAAATAGATTGTGAGAAAGAAACTGTTACTGTAAGTTTTGGGGATGTGTCTCATGATTTTAATTTCTCCAAATTTCGTAGACAACCCCGTGATAAAGAATTGCCTAGTAAAGATGAAATTATTCATCTTGATTCTATTGCCGTGACTCCTGCTGATAGTTTAGAACACTATTTGCTAGACCATGAAAATGATATGTTCATGAATGAAAGAAAGGAATTAGATAAAATATTCTTTAAAACAAATGTCTGTTTTGAAACACAACTTGCCTGTTGAGACTCTCGGAGATCCTCTACCAACCATGAGTGCTCCCGTGTTCGAGCTTAAAAAATTACCTGATACTCCGAAATATGCTTATCTTGATGAAAAGGAGATACATCCTATTAGTATTAGTGCTAACCTTTCAGAGCATGAAGAAAAGAAATTACTGAAAACTCTGAAGAAGCACCGTGCAGCTATTGGATATACTCTAGATGATCTTAAGGGCATTAGTCCCACTCTATGTCAGCACAAAATTAATATGGAACCTGATGCTAAACCAGTTGTTGATCATCAACGATGGTTGAATCCCAAAATGAAAGAGGTGGTAAGAAATCAAATATTAAAGCTTCTGGAAGCAGGTATAATTTATATTATTGCTGATAGTAGATGGGTAAGTCATGTTCACTGCGTCCCTAAGAAGGGAGGTATCACCGTTATTCCTAATGATAAAAATGAATTGATTCCTCAAAGAATTGTTACAGGTTAGAGAATGGTTATTGATTTTAGAAAATTAAATAAAGCTACTAGGAAAGATCATTATCCTCTACCTCTTATCAATCAGATGCTACAAAGACTATCAAAACACACACACTTCTGCTTTCTAGATGGTCATTCTGGCTTTTCCCAAATACATGTGTCACAAGAGGATCAAGAAAATACTACTTTTACTTGCCCTTTTGGTACTTTTGCTTATAGATGAATGCCTTTTGGTCTATGTAATGCACCAGCTACCTTTCAAAGATGTATGATTGCTATATTCTCTGACTTTTGTGCAAATATTGTTGAGGTTTTCATGGATGATTTATCTGTTTACGGAACTTCTTTTGATGATTGCTTCAACAACCTTGATCGAGTTTTGCAGAGATGTGAAGAAACTAATCTTGTCTTGAACTGGGAGAAATGTCACTTTATGGTTAATGAAGGTATTGTCTTGGGGCATAAAATCTCCGAAAGAGGTATTGAAGTTGATAAAGCTAAAGTTGATGCTATTGAAAAAATGTTGTGTCCTAAAGATATCAAAGTTATAAGAAGTTTCCTTGGTCATGTTGGCTTCTATAGGAGGTTTATTAAAGACTTCTCTAAAATTTCTAGGCCTCTCACTAATGTTTTGCAAAAAGATGTTCCATTTGTTTTTGATGATGATTGTGTAGAAGCATTTGAAATACTTAAGAATGCCTTAATTCTGCACCTATTGTTCAATCGTCTGATCGCAACCTACCCTTTTAAATTATGTGTGGTGCTAGTGATTATGTTGTTGGTGTTGTTCTAGGACAAAGAGCTGATAAAAAAATTGAATGGTATCCATTATGCTAGTAAAACTCTAGACAGTGCTCAAAGGAATTATGCTAATATTGAAAAAGATTTTTTTAGCAGTTGTGTTTGCATGTGATAAGATCAGATCTTATATTGTTGATTCCAAAGTAACTGTTCACACTGATCATGTTGCTATTAAATACCTTATGGAAAGAAAGATGCTAAACCTAGACTCATTAGGTGGGTTATCTTGCTACAAGAAATTGATTTGCATATTATTGATAGAAAGGGAGTTGAGAACCCTGTAGGAGACAACTTGTCTATGTTAGAAAATGTTCTTGATGACCCACTACCTATTGATGATAGATTTCCTGATGAACAATTAGCGGTCATAAATGCTTCTCATAGTAGTCCTTGATATGTTGATTGTGCTAATTATATTGTTGCTAAGTTCATACCACCTAGCTTCAAATACCAACAACAGGAAAAAAAATTGTGATTTAAGTTATTACTTCTGGGATGACCCACATCTTTATAAACAAGGAGTAGATGGTGTTATTAGACGTTGTGTACCTGAGCATGAACAGGAACAGATCCTACACAAGTATCACTCTGAGGCTTACCGAGGACACCATGCTGGTGATAGAACTACACACAAGGTATTACAATCTAGTTTATATTGGCCTACTCTTTTTAAGGATAGTCGTAAGTTTGTCTTGCCTTGTGATGAATGTCAAAGAATTAGTAATATTAGTAGACGTCAGGAAATGCCTATGAATTATTCACTTGTTATTGAACCATTTCATGCTTGGGGATTTGATTATATGGGACCGTTTCCTTCCTCTAATGGGTATACACATATTTTAGTTGTTGTTGATTATGTTACTAAGTGGGTAGAAGCTATTCCAACTAGTAGTGTCGATCATAACACTTCTATTAAAATGCTTAAAGAAGTTATTTTCGCGAGGTTTGGAGTCCCTGGATATTTGTGACTGATGGTGGTTTACACTTTATTCATGGTGCTTTTCATAAATTGCTTGCTAAATATGATGTTAACCATAGAATATCATCTCCATATCATCCTCAGTCTAGTGGTTAAGTAGAATTGAGTAGCAGAGAAATAAAATTAATCTTGCAAAATGCTGTTAATAGATCCAGAATGAACTGGTCTAAGAAACTTGATGATGCACTATGGTCTTACAGAACTGCTTATAAAAACCCTATGGGTGTTGCTCCGTATCAAATGGTCTATGGAAAAGCATATCACTTACCTCTTGAACTAGAACATAAAGCTTATTGGGAAATTAAAGAGCTTAACTATGATTTCAAACTTGCCGGTGAGAAGAGGTTATTTGATACTAGCTCACTTGATGAATGGAGAACCTAGGCCTATGAAAATGCCAAGTTTTTTAAGAAAAGGTTAAAAGATGGCATGATAGAAGGATACAAAAGCGTGAAATAAATGTAGGTGACCATGTCTTGCTATACCATTCCCGTTTAAGATTTTTTGCAGCAAAACTTCTCTCCAAGTGGGAAAGTCCTTACATTATCGAGAAGGTTTATCGTTTCGGTGCCATAAAGATCAACAACGCTGAAGGTACTAACCCGAAGGTGGTAAACGGGCAGAGAATCAAACATTATATCTCAGGTACTCCCGTAAATGTTGAAACCAATATTGTTAATACCATAACACAGGAGGAGTACATAAGGGAAACCTACGGGAAGGCTCCAGAATCCTAAAAAGGAGTAGGTATTTGGTACGGTAAGAAAACTGACTCCAAAACTTTTCCAATAGCAATTTTACTCTGTTTTGGAATATTTAAAAAATAGAAAAATAAAAGGCAGTCCGGATAGTGCACGAGGAGGCGACAAGCCGTGGGGGCGTGCCCTACCACTTGGGCGCGCCTCCCTGGCTTGGGGCCACCTCGTGTGCCCTCTGGACTCCATTTTCTTGTAGGATACTCCTTTTGGTTAGTAAAAAATCATTATATAATCCCCCGAAGGTTTTGACCACCATACCACAACAATATCCTATGTTCTTGTTTCGAGCTATTTTTCTGACAGACCTAGATTGTCATGACGTCCCCAAGCGCTCCAAAGGACAAATTCTTAGAGAATGTCATCAACCCCTACCATGCGGAGGTGCTGCAACACCCTCAAACCATTGAGATGCGCGAGGGGGTGCTACACATCCGTGATGTCCAAGGTCCAAAGAAGACTGGAAGCATGGAGACCAGGCTCAAAGCGATGGAGCTGCAAATCTTCAAGTGCCAAGGGATGGTGGAATGCCGAATCAACGTCAATCACTCTATGATCATGGAATTTACCCATGACCGCAAGCTGGACACCAAGAACATCAGAGAGGCCATATTCAAGCTTCATGAGAGAATCGAGCATCTCCAAGCCCAGATCTATGACCTGCAAAACCAAAACTGTGACTATGAATACATATTTAAGAAGATGAGTTTGGGTGCAGCTTTGAGGATCCCGGAGACTCGTTCATCCTTTTACGATGGTGAACCTATGCCCTGGAAGATGGAGGATAAGCTTCTTTCATCATCAATAACTCCATCATCACCACCTCCGAAGAAGGAGAATGGAGTTCACGGGTATGGGCACTCCCCTTGGCTTGTGCAAAGCTCGGGGGAGGTGTCCCGACATCGTATCACCATCATATCTTTACCTTTATCATTTTTCTTAGTTTGATCCTTTTGGTTATATCTCGATCTAGTGGAATAAAAGTATTTAGTATGATCTAGTTTTGAGTTTGATTTGAGTTCTATCTATGTAATCAAGTCCGAGAGTTATATAATAAATATTAGTTTTGAGTTGAGGGCTTTGCTTTCTTGCCATGATCTTGACAAAAAGGAAAAAAGAATAAAAGAAGTAAAAAGATTATATAATGATCTTATGTACAGTGATGACTTCACATATAAGAAGTATGATGATTGAAACTTGTTGTGAGTTGATACACATAGTTTTGGTCACCGTTGCAATTAAAAGGAAGTAATAAAGAAAGAGAGGTTCACATATAAATATATTATCTTGGACATCCTTTATGATTGTGAGCACTCATTAAAATATTATATGTTAAGAAGTTGATGTTGGACAAGGAAGACAACATAATGAGCCATGTTTGCTTATTTCTGAATAGAAGTTATATTGTCATGGATCCTCTAACATGTGACGCTTGCTTCCACCTCACACTATCCAAAACTTCCGCACCAAGTAGAGATACTACTTGTGCATCCAAACACCATTAACCCAGTTTTGCCATGAGAGTCCACTATACCTACCTATGGATTGAGTAAGATCCTTCGAGCAAGTTGTCATCTGTGCAAGCAATAAAAGTTGCTCTTTAAATATGTATGATGTATTAGTGTGAGGAAAATATGCTTTATAGGAACTTGTGATATAGAAGAAATAAAAGTGACGGACTGCATAATAATGTTCTTTATCACAAGAGGCAATATAAAGTGACATTCCTTTCATTAAGATTTTGTGCGTCCAACCAAAAAGTGCATGACAACCTATGCTTCCCTCTGCAAAGGGCCTATCTTTTACCTTTTTAGTAGTTACCCTTATGAAAGAGTCATGGTGATCTACACCACTTCCAATATTTCGCCTTTTCTTTTGGCAAGCGTCATGTGTTGGGGAAAGATCTAGACACATATATCCACTCAGATGTAGGTGATCATGAGTTCTTATTGTTGACATTCCCTTGAGGTAAATAGTTGGGAGGCGAAACTATAAGCCCCTATCTTTCTTTGTGATCAACTGAAACTTTGATCTCATAAGTACCGCGTGAGTGTTAGCAATCATGAAAGACTAAAAGATGATTGAGTATGTGGATTTGCTAGGCAAGCTCTTATATTGACTCTTTCCGATGTTATGATAAATCGCAATTGCTTCGATGCTAAGATCATAGTTTGTTGGTTCTCAATAGGGTTATTGATTCATACTTTATCTTGTGAACGAATTGTCTCTTTAGCATAAGAAATTATATGCCAATATATGTTGCTGTTCTAAAGATGATCATGATGCCTTCATGTCTGTATTTTATTTTATCGACGCCTTTATCTCTAAATATGTGGACATGATTATCGATCTCACCTTTCGCTTGAGGACAAGCGAGGTCTAAGCTTGGTGGAGTTAATACGTCCATTTTGCATCATGCTTTTATACCAATATTTATTGCATTATGGACTGTTATTTTACATTATGGTACAATACTTATGCATTTTCTCTCTTATTTTACAATATTTACACGAAGAGGGAGAATGCTGACAGCTGGAATTCTGGACCGGAAAGGAGCAACTCTAAGAGACCTATTCTGCACAACTCCAAAACTCCTGAAAATTTACGAAGAATTATTTTGGAATAAATAAAAAAATATTGGGCAAAGAAATACTAGAGGGAGACCTACCAGGTGGCCACAAGCCTAGGGGCGCATCCTACCCCCTGGGTGCACCCCTAGGGCTTGTGGGCCCCCTGGTAGGTCCCCGGTGTCCATCTTCTGCTATATGGTGTCCTTTGACCTGGAAAAAGTCAAGAAAGAGTTTTCGAGACGAAGCGCCGCCGTCTCGAGGCGGAACTTGGGCATAACTAATCTAGGGCTCCGGCGGAGCTGTTTTGTCAGGGAAACTTCCCTCCCGGAGGGGGATATCGAAGCCATCGTCATCAGCAATGATCCTCTCATCGAGAGGGGTCAATCTCCATCAACATATTCACCAGCACCATCTCCTCTCAAACACTAGTTCATATCTTGTATCCAATCTTTGTCTCAAAACCTTAGATTGGTACATGTGGGTTGCTAGTAGTGTTGATTACTCCTTGTAGTTTTTTTGACTATTTACTGCAAGGCAACAGCCTCACAGTCCTTTATTAATAACTAAAAAAAGAAGAATAGTTACAAGTTTACCAATTTACAGGAAAAGAGAAAAGATACTAACAAGAAAAAGGTCTAAGAAAGGTTAGCTAGCCAAGACAACAAACTATCTTTATACTTACATCTAATCCTATGAGACAGAAGAGAAATGTCATGGATAAAGTTCCTTCTCCAAGCTCTAAAAGAAGGTTGCTCATTTCTGAAGATCTTCCCATTCCTTTGTGTCCAAATATTCCAAGTAGCAGTGAAGACAACCTCAGTGAAGAAAGGATGACCAAAATCCCTCCTAACTGTTTGAGCCATCTCGTATGTGGTTTGGTTTGGTTGAACAGACCAAGAAATCCCAAGATAGTTTCAAACCCTTTGGCTAAAATTGCAAGCAAAGAAAAGATGAGCCCGATCCTTATGTTGTGCAAGGTTGCATAGCACACATGTGTCATCCTGGATGATCCAATGACGATGTTGCATCATATCCCTAGTGTTCAAACGATCCATTAAGAGAAGCCAGCCAAACACTTTGAACTTGAGCGTGCATGCACACTTCCAAATCCATTTGAAGATGGGGTCAACCACTAGGTGTGAGAAGCAAGAGTCATAGTATATCTTTGACATAAAAACACCAGACTTCGAAGGCCACTTCCGAATGTCTTTGCTCTCACCATGCAGATTGATCAAAGGTGGCAGGGCCTGGAGCTGTGTGAATCTCGAGTAGGCCTCCAGTGACAGAGGCAAATGGAAATGATCCAAGACATCAGGCCGCTCCATAAACTCCTTGACAGTGATTGCATCATCAACTACAAATGAATGTAGCCTCGGGAAGCAGTCGTGTAAAAGGATAGCATGATTTCCCAGCTGCCAATGGTCCAGCCAAAAAAGCACATGTCGCCAACATGAACTTGTGGAGCAGCTAGCTTGCAGAAATTAGGATATAAACGCATGACATCACGCCACCAAAAGGAGCCACAGTTCTGGGTGCTTTGGGGTGGTGACGATGCATAATAAGTGTCCCAAATTAATGATACCTGAGGCACGTCCACTTTATTATAGAACTTGAAGAGATGCTTTATTAACAAAGCCTCATTTTGAAAGCCCAAGTTAAGAACACCCAAACCACTGAATTTCTTCGGGCGACAGACTAAATCCCAAGCAGTCAATGATTGACGTGGGTTATCCGTGTTACCTCTCCATGGACATTGCCTCATGATTTGATCTAACTGCTGCAAAATGCCCTTGGGAAGAGATAAGGTACACAAGAAGTATATTGGCATGGAACACAACACCGACTGTAGAAGTTGTAGTCGGCTTCCTTGATTTAGCAGGCATGAGGAAGCAGATAAGCGTCGCTCAACACGATCAACCAGAGGCAGCAGATCATAGATTGTAGGCCTAGAAGTTCCCATTGGCAATCCTAGATACATGAATGACATTGACCCAACATCGCATCTGAGCAAAGAAGTCACCCTAGCACCTTCCACAAAAGTCATGTTTATTGGAATGAGTGAGGACTTGCTAAAGTTTACACGTAATCCTATTGACACCGCAAATGTGTCAAGAGTCTCCTTGAAAGCAATAAGCTGATCATCGATCGCAGGTAGAACAATTAAAGTGACATCGGCATATTGTATGATCAGGTAGTCGCTGGAGCTGGTTGGGATTGGCAGTGAGAGGATGTTCCTGGAGCACATCTCGTTGACTACAGATTGCAATAAATCAACCGCAATCACAAAGAGCAACGGTGAGAGAGGATCCCCGTGATGCATGCCCGTTTTGCAAACAAAGTGATTGCCCGGCACACTGTTGAGAAGCACAGAAGAAGATCCCGTAGACAATATGCTATTGATCCATCCAGTCCACCGGGAGTCAAACCCTTGCATTGTAAAATTCTTACAATAAGTTCATGCTCAATTGTGTCAAAGGCCTTCGTGAAATCCAACTTAAGGAGGACTATGGGTCGCTTTGAGGCTTTGCATTGGTGTATATACTCAAAATACCGGGCCAGGCAATCTTGAAGAGAACGATACCGAAGAAAACCATATTGATTGCGGTGGATGCATCTAAGTATCACTTTCTAAAGGCGGTTAACAAGCAGCTTAGTTAAAAACTTCAAGCACGTGTTGGTCAACGAGATGGGCCGAAAGTCTCCGACAACTTCAGGGCTCAGCTTTTTGGGGATCAAAAAAATTAATGAAGTGTTAAGACATTCCAGATTGCATCTCCCCTCATAGAACTCCTTCACAAGTTGCATGAAATCCTCCTTTAGGATTGGCCAACACTTCTTTAAGAACAGACCCGAAAAACCATCGGGACTAGGAGCACGATCCGATGGCATGTTCTTAATGACAGATTCAACCTCGGAATCAGAGAAAGGCTGAGATAAATCCTGAAGGCCATCAACACGTGCAATTAAGGCGTCCAAATCAAAACCCATGCAGATTCCTTTTGCATTGCCCATTCGCTGATTAAAATCAGACCAAAACATGCGAGCTAGTTGTTGGTGATCCGAGACCATATTACCTTCTGCATTGTTAATTGAAGAAATTGTGTTTCTCCGAAACCCTTTGGTGGCCATGGCATGGAAAAATTTCGAATTTTCCTCACCAACTTTAATGCTACGTATAGTACAATGTTGCTTCCAATATACAAATTGCCAATGTAAGATATCCTCCAGATGCAATTTCACAATTCTCCTGAAATTAAACTTCGGCATAGTCAAAGGCCTAATCTCCTCCAGTCCATCAAAGTAAAGAATCACTTTGTTGCAGTCAGAAATGAGCGCCTTAACTGTGGACAGATTGAGGTGCCATTTCTTGAGGGCATATCGAAGTGCCTTGAATTTAGAGGAAATAGTTAAGGCAGCCGAGGATCTGGCCACAGACTTATTCCAAACTTGAGCAACACAATCATAAAAGCCAGGCAAATCAATCCAATAATTTTCAAAGCGAAAGACTTTAGCCTTAAGAATAGAAGTAGCAATAGAGACCACGCACGGGACGTGATCAGAGGCCGTGCGTGCAAGCGGCAATACTAGCGTGTTGGGATGATCCGAAGTCCATGCAACTGAAGTAAAAAACCAGTCAATCTGTTCAAGTAAAGGTTCAGTTTGCATATTTAACCAAGTGAATTGTCGTCCCTTAATTGGTAGCTCAACAAGACCCAAGTGGCCAATCACTTCATTAAACAGAAAGATATCGCTGACATTACCCCCAGGTAGGTTACAATTTTCCAACGATCGCATAAAATTGAAATCTCCCAAAAGCAGCCAATTATCATCACAATTGATGTCAAGGTTGTATAACCATTGCACAAAATCATCGCGGGCTAGACCCTAGCAAGGGCCATAAACTGACACTAGGGTCCAAACTTTAGAAGTATGCTTAGATCGGAATTCCAGAATAATACAATAATGCCTTGCCTCAATTAATTTACCCTCAAAGAATGAGGAGTTCCAAATGATGACCATACCAGCCGAGGCACCCACCGAAGGCACATACGAAAAATTGTCAAAATGTCGTGGACAAAACTTCCTAATAAACATGTGATCAATATGCATACACTTTGTTTCTTGGAGACAGACCATAGAGCAGCCACTTTCATCAATATTTTGTTTAACCGCTAATTGCCATGCTTCAGAATTAAGACCACACACGTTCCAACATAAAACCTTCCAGTCTTTAAACCCTGACTAATTCATTACAAACCATAATAGAAAGCAACAAAAGTAGATCGCAATGACCTACACTGACCAGCTAAGCATAGCCATGGGAGAGAGAACCCAAAATGAAAGCATAAATAAAGATAGATGGCGTTTAAATCGGTACGCCATGGACCATAAAGCTGTCCGATGCAACTAATCGTCAGAACTCTTGCTGTTGGAGGAGGTAGAAGGATCAACCTCAAGCTTATCCTTGGAGATCTTCTCAGGAGCAATGCGCAAACATGCCTCGATACGCTGAAGATTAGTAATAGGCATTGGTGGAGGATCGGGTTCCCCTCCTGCTGTGATGAGCTGGTTCACCGCCTCTTGATAGAACATTGGGTCTTGATCGGCTGGGAGCCTCTGCTTGGCGATCTGTGATAGCCATCGCGTAACGCACTTAGACGTGCACTGCGGCGCACCTCTGTGTCTACCAAAATCTTAGCAGATCTTGGTTTCCGGCCACGCTTGGTGATCATCTCATGGACAGCAAAGAACTCAAAGGACTCGGTGACAAGTTCAGAGAGATCATTAAAGCAAAGAGCCCTTGCAACTGGTCTCCTAACTGGAGAAGCCTGGCGTGGAAGGCAGTAAGAGGATTCTGGCGGAGGCTGCAGAGAGAAGCTGATATCTGCTCCATTGTAACAAATACCCCATGAGCTCTTAGTCAGCATTAGAGACCCAAAATCAGTCTTGAACACAAACTTTGGGATTTCAGCAGTGAAAATAGCCGGCAAGAACTTCTGGAAAGTGCACTGCCATTGCATAACAGGTGGCAGAACAGGGCCAAATACAGTGAGAACTTGCCCAACATGAAGAGGAGGCTGCATAAGGGCCGCTGGTTGCTGCAAGATCACCATATCATCAACTCGTTGAGCATTAACAGAATCATCCGAAACTTGCAGAATGATTGAATCATGCGACTGGTTCGCCTCAACATGATTTTCATCCACAAGCTCCTGCTGCACATGTAGATCATCATGTGGAGCCTTCTGGTGATGTGGTTCATGATCGTGAGCCGGTGGTGGTAGTTCATCCCAACCAATTTCAGGAAATTCTGGCTTAACCCAGTTATGGTTTTGAAATTGCAGATGCCCAAGGAGTGGGTGAGGGTTGCCATCGAAGGGCATTGGATCCTCATCAGGTGGCAAGATATCAGCAAAGTCTGCGGAGAAAATGTATATCGGAGCAGACCAAGACATGCGTGAACCCCCAAAGTCAGCAAACTCTCGATAGACCACATCACGCGGCACTAAGCTAGTTGCCAGAAAAGAAATGTACGCCAAAGTATGAACAAGCAGAGGATCATCCTGGTGCTAGTGATGAAAACGGCCAAAGTGTTGATTGCATCTGCAATATACTGCGTGCGCCTATAATCCAGGGGTATTCCAACAATCATAACCCATCCCCGACGAAATCCGTGAATAGCTCTGTAATTAATACCCTCATCATGTGGCACAAATCGAACAAATCTATCATTTTCAAGTTTGAACGGAGGATGATCTACAAGAGCTTGCCTAGCAACCGGACTACGAGAACGCAAGAGTCCAACTCCTTGAATCCAAGGCTGAGCATCAAGAACGGCACGGCCAAGATTGTTGACAACAAAATCACTGACCATATTTCTGAAGATGTGAACTTCTTCAGGTAGGGGAGCAGGCTCGACGATGGCAATGGCGTATTCTTCATGCTGATGATAAGGAGCCACTGCTGGAGAGTAGAAGGTGCGCGGAAGTCGCCGCAGACCACCATCGATGATCTCGAAACCCGGCAGGACGAAATGCGTGGGGTCGAGGGCAAAGGTGGCCATTCCTGGATGCGGTGAAGGAGCCGATGGCGGTGTAGGAGCCGCGGTGGATAATGGTGGAGCTAAGCTGGATACCCCTCTGATCTTGAACATTAATATGCTTTGTGAGTATTTACTTTTGTTACTGAGGACATGGGAGAAGTCTTGTTATAAGTAATCATGTGAATTTGGTATTCGTTCGATATTTTGATGAGATGTATGTTGTCTTTTATCTAGTGGTGTTATGTGAACATCTACTACATGACACTTCACCATAATTTGGGCCTAGGGGAATGCATTGGGTGTTGGGAAATGTTGCATGGAAAACAAAAAAATTCTATGCACATGCAAGATCTATCCATGGAGATGCATAGATCTATCCTTGTACGACTACACCTTCATGATCCGTCCCGGTCAAGTACCGAACGTATGGCACCTACGCGTTCTGCACATGTTCAGCTCAATGACGTCCTCGCCTTGTTGATCCAGCAAGAGACGGGCGAAGTAGTAGATGAGTTCCGACAGCTCAATGGCGTGGTGACGGTGTTGGTGAAGAACAATCTCCACAGGGCTTCGCCAAGCACAACGGAAACTATGACGGGGGATAAACTAGAAGGGACGGGGTTGCCGGCACATGGCTTGGTGATTCTTGATGTGTCTTGGGTGCTAGACCTGCCCCTCTATTTATATGTTGCCCCTTGGGGTCAAAACTTGGAGTAAAAGCCTCCTCAAAGTCGGTTTTACCTGAAAGGCAAGAGTCCTTCTCGAACACTAGGACCAAACACCAGGGTTCCCGGCGTCTGGCCCCAGGTGCCAGGGACCCTGGCGTCTGGCCCCTAGACTCCGCAAAACTTCCTTTTGCGCTTTCCAAAAACCTCGTGGTCTTTCCCCTTTGGCCCAAATAAAGTGTTCTCGTACCCAAACATTTCAGGAAACATCCGGAACCCCTTCCGGTGAATTGTGGAACCCTTCCGGAGACCAAACACTATTATCCCATATATCAATCTTGACATCCGGACCATTCCAGAGCTCCTCCTCATGTCCGTGATCACATCCGGGACTCCGAACAACATTCGATCACCAACATACATAACTCATATAATACTATATCATCAACGAGCGTTAAACCTGCAGACCCTACGGATTCGAGAACTATGTAGACATGACCGAGACACCTCTCCGGTCAATAACCAATAGGGGAACCTAGATGCCCATATTGGCTCCTACATATTCTACGAAGATCCTTATTCGTCGAAGCTTATGACAACATACTTAATTCCCTTTGTCCATCAGTATGTTACTTGCCCAAGATTTGATCATCGGTATATCTATAGCTAGTTCAATCTCATTACCGGCAAGTCTCTTTACTCGTTCTTTAATACATCAACTTGTAACTAACTCATTAGTCATTTGCTTGCAAGGCTTCTTATGATGTGTATTACCGAGAGGGCCTAGAGTACCTCTCTGAAACTCGGAGTGACAAATCCTAATCTTGATTTATGCCAACTCAACAAACACCTTCGGAGATACCTGTAGAGCATATTTATGATCACCCAGTTATGTTGTGATGTTTGATAGCACACAAGGTATTCCTCCGGTATCCGGGAGTTGCATAATCTCATAGTCGAAGGAATATGTATTTGACATGAAGAAAGCAATAGCAATAAACTGAACGATCATTATGCGAAGCTAACAGGTGGGTCTTGTCCATCACATCATTCTCCTAATGATGTGGTCCGTTATCAAAGGACAACACATGTCTGTGGTTAGGAAACCTTAACCATCATTGATCAATGAGCTAGTCTAGTAAAGGCTTACTAGGGACACAATATTTGTTTATGTATTCACACATGTATTTAAGTTTCCAATCAATAACAATCTAGCATGAATAATAAACCTTTATCACGAATAAGGAAATATAAAATAACAACTTTATTATTGCCTCTAGGGCATATTTCCTTAAGTCTCCCACTTGCACTAGAGTCAATAATCTAGAATACATTGTAATGAATCTAACACCCATGGAGTCTTGGTGCTGATCTTGTTTTGCTCGTGGAATAGGCTTAGTCAACGGGTTTGCTACATTCAAATTCATATGTATCTTGCAAATTTCTACTTCTCCATCCTTGACTTGTTCACTAATGGAGTTGAAGCGTCTGTTGATGTGTTGGTTCTCTTGTGAAACCTGGATCCTTCGCCAAGGCAGTTGCTCCAGTGTTGTCACAAAAGATTTTCATTGGACCTGATGCACTAGGTATTACATCCAGCTCATATATGAACACCTTCATCCAAACACCTTCATTTTCTACTTCCCAAGCAACTATGTACTCCGCTTCACATGTAGATCCCGCTAGGATGCTCTACTTGGAACTGCACCAACTGATAGCTCCACCATTCAATATAAATATGTATCCGATTTGTGACTTAGAGTCATCTGGATCAGTGTCAAAGCTAGCATCAACGTAACCATTTACGACGAGATCTTTGTCACCTCCATAAACGAGAAACATATCCTTGGTCCTTTTCAGGTACTTCAGGATGTTCTTGACCGTTTTCCAGTGATATGTCTCCAACGTATCTATAATTTTTGATTGTTCCATGCTATTATATTATCTGTTTTGAGTAGATACTACTCAAAAATTCTGTTTTGGATTGTTCCATGCTAGTATCTACTCAAAATAGATAACATAATAGCATGGAACAATCAAAAATTATAGATACATTGGAGACATATCAAGCATCCCCAAGCTTAATTCATGCTCGTCCTCGAGTAGGTAAATGATAAAAACATAATTTTTGATGTGGCATGCTACCTAACATATTTATCCACGTAATTTTTCTTTATTGTGGCATGAATATTCAGATCCATAAGATTCAAAACAAAAGTTTAATATTGACATAAAAACAATAATACTTCAAGCATACTAACAAGGCAATTATGTCTACTCAAAATAGCATGGCCAAAGAAAGCTATCCATACAAAATCATATAGTCTGGCTATGATGCATCTTCATCACACAAAATGTTCAAATCGTGCACAACCCGATGACAAGCCAAGCAATTGTTTCATACTTTTGGTGTTCTCAAACCTTTTCAACTTTCACGCAATACATGAGCTTGAGTCGTGGACATAGCAACATAGGTGGAATAGAATATGGTGGTTGTGGAGAAGACAAAAAGAGGAAGATAGTCCCACATCAACTAGGCGTATCAACGAGCTATGGAGATGCCCATCAATAGATATCACTGTGAGTCAGTAGGGATTGTCATGCAACGGATGCACTAGAGCTATAAGTTTATGGAAGCTCAAAAAGAAAAACTAAGTGGGTGTGCATCCAACTTGCTTTCTCACAAAGACCTAGGGCGATTTAAAGACGCCCATCGTTGAAATATACAAGCCAAGTTCTATAAAAAAATTCCCACTAGTATATGAAAGTGACAAAATAGGAGACTCTCTATGGTGAAGATCATGGTGCTACTTTGAAGCACAAGTGTGGAAAAAGGATAGTAACATTGCGCCTTCTCTCTTTTTCTCTCATTCTTTCTTTTTTTGTTTGGCTTCTTTGGCCACTCTTTTTTTATTTCCTCACATGGGACAATGTTCTAATAACGATGATCATCACACTTCTATTTACTTACAACTCAAGAATTACAACTCGATACTTAGAACAAAAATATGACTCTATATGAATGCCTTTGGCGGTGTACCAGGATGTGCAATGACTCAAGAGTGACATGTATGAAAGAATTATGAAAGGTGGATTTGCCACAAATACAATGTCAACTACATGATCATGCAAAGCAATATGACAATGATGAAGTGTGTCCTAATAAATGAAACGATGGAGTTGCATGGCAATATATCTCGGAATGGCTATGGAATGGACATAATCGATAGGTGTGGTCGCTGTTTTGAGGAAGGTATTTGGTGGGTGTATGGTACCGGCGAAAGTTGTGCAGCACTAGAGAGGCTAGCAATGGTGGAAGGGTGAGAGTGTGTATAATCCATGGACTCAACATTAGTCATAAAGAACTCACATTCTTATTGCAAAAATCTATTAGTCATCAAAACAAAGTACTATGTGCATGCTCCTACGGGGATATATTGATAGGAAAAGACCATCGCTCGTCCCCGACCACCACTCATAAGGAAGACAATCAATAAATACCTCATGCTCCAACTTTGTTACATAACGGTTCACAATACGTGCATGCTACGGGAATCACAAACCTCAACACAAGTGTTTTTCCAGTTCACAATTACTGACTAGCATGACTTTAATATCACCATCTTTATATCTCAAAACAAGCATAAGAAATCAAACTTCTCGTAGTATTCAATGCACTTTATATGAAAGTTTTTACTATATCCCTCTTGGATGACTATCATATTAGGACTAAATTTATTACCAAAGCAAATTACCATGCTATTTAAAAAGACTCTCAAAATAATATAGTGAAGCATGAGAGTTCAACAATTTCTATAAAATAAAACCACCACCATGCTCTAAAACGATATAAGTGAAGAACTAGAGCAAAGTTGCCTAGCTCAAAAGATATAAGTGAAGCACATAGAGTATTCTAATAAATAACGATTCATTCGTGTCCCTCTCAAAAGGTGTGTACAGCAACAATGATTGTGGCAAACTAAAAAGTAAAGACTCGCATCATACAAGACGCTCGAAGCAAAACACATATCATGTGGTGAATAAAAATATGCCTCAAGTAAAGTTACCGATAGGCAAAGACGAAAGAGGGGATGCCTTTCAGGGCATCCCCAAACTTAGGCTCTTGGTTCCCCTTGAATATTACCCTGGAGTGCCTTGGTCATCCCCAAGCTTAGGCTATTGCCACTCCTTATTCCATAGTCCATCAAATCCTTACCCAAAACTTGAAAACTTCACAACACAAAACGCAACAGAAAATCTCATAAGCTTTGTTAGCATAAGAAAATAAGTCACCACTTTTGGTACTGTTGTGAACTCATTCTTTATTTATATTGGTGTAATATCTACTGTATTCCAACCTTTCCATGGTTCATACTCCCCGATACTACCCATAGATTCATCAAAATAAACAAACAACACATAGAAAACAGAATCTGTCAAAAACAGAACAGCCTGTAGCAATCTGAAAACTTCGAATACTTCTGTAACTCCAAAAATTCTTAAAAATTAGTACAACCTTGGAAATTTGTTTACCAATCTTGTGCCAAAAGAATGAGATCATAAGCACGCTTCTATGAATTATGAAAATGATATTCTTTGGTGCAAAAGTTTCAGTTTTTTAGTAAGATCAAAACAACTATCACCGTAAGCCATTCCAAAGGTCTTACTTGGCCCAAACACTAATTAAAACAGAAAAACACATCTAACCAGAGGCTAGATGAATTTTTCACAGCAAAATAGGAGCAAAAATCAAAAACAAAAAATAAAATTGGGTTGCCTCCCAACAAGGGCTATTGTTTAACACCCTTAGCTAGGCATAAAAACACGAATAGATCTAGGTATTGTCATCTTTGGTCTTTATCCTTTTAGTGGAGTTATGTTCAAATCCAGGAGGTTCTTTGCGTTTCTCCTCATATTCAGAAATCTTTAAGTCTAGAGCATCCAACCGCTTATTGTAGAGAGTAATCAACATATTCATGTGGTCGATGTTCCCACTAACATATTTGAGGGGTTCAAGAGATTTTTGCAAACAAATTGTCACTTCACATAGTTTCTCGAAAACTTGAGGTCCCTCTTGAGTGTGAGGTAATCCCTTTTGTGGGGGTGATATTCAAAATACTCCTTCTATTATCTCATAAGCAATGTTGGGATAAATTTCAATAAAATTCCCTTTAGCAGCGAAATCCAAAAGTTTCCTATGGGGCATGGTCAACCCAACATAAAAATTACGGAGTAAAATTTTAAAATCCCCCTCTATAGTGCAACTGCGATAGGATTCTATCATCCTATACCAAGCATCCTTTAAATATTCTCCTTGTTTTTGTCGGAAGTGAAGAACTTCAATGTTGGGAGACAAAGGAGGGGTAAAAGGGCTAGTCATAGAGAAAAGGTAAAGATGGGGGAAACACACAAAGAGACGAACGGAAGAAGGGCGAAGAAAAAGGGCGAATCTTTTTGAAAATCGTTCTAGAAGTGGGGGAGAGGAAAACGAGAGGCAAATGGCGAATAATGTAATGCAAGAGATGAGAGTTTTATGGTGGGTACTTGGTATGTCTTGACTTAGCGTAGATCTCCCCGGCAACGGCGCCAAAAATTCTTCCTGCTACTTCATGAGCTTGCGTTGGTTTTTCCCTTGAAGAGGAAAGGGTGAGGCAGCAAAGTAGAGATAAGCATTTCCCTCAGTTAGAGAACCAAGGTATCAATCCAGTAGGAGACAACGCACAAATCACCAATACATGCACAAACAATCAAACAACTTGCACCCGACGCAATAAAGGGGTTGTCAATCCCTTCCAGGTCACTTGCAAAAGTGAGATCTAATAGACATAGATGAAACTAAACAAAAGATAAAGTAAATATATTTGGTATTTTTGGTTTATATATCGTAAAGTAAAAGATTGAAAAATAGTAGATCGGAAACTTATATGATGGAAAAAAGACATGCGGGTCATAGTTTTCACTAGTGGCTTCTCTCAAGATAGCAAATAATACGGTGGGTGAACAAATTACTGTCAAGCAATTGATAGAAAAGCGCAAAGTTATGAAGATATCTAATGCAATGATTATGAAATATAGGCATCACGTCCGTGACAAGTAGACCGACTCCTGCCTGCATCTACTACTATTACTCCACACATGGACCGACTCCTACCTGCATCTAGAGTATTAAGTTCATGAAGAACAGAGTAACGCATTAAGTAAGATGACATGATGTATAGGAATAAACTCAAGCAATACGATGTAAACCCCATCTTTTATCCTCGATGGCAACAATACAATATGTGCCTTGCTGCCCCTACCGTCACTGGGAAAGGACACTGCAAGATTGAACCCAAAGCTAAGCACTTCTCCCATTGCAAGAAAAACCAATCTAGTTGGCCAAACTAAACGGATAGTTCGAAGAGAATTACAAAGATATCAAATCATGCATATAAAATTCAGAGAAGATTCAAATAATGCTCATAGATAAGTTGATCATAAATCCACAATTCATCGGATCTCAACAAACACACCGCAAAGGAAGATTACATTGGATAGATCTCCAAGAACATCGAGGAGAACATGGTATTGAGAATCAAAGAGAGAGAAGAAGCCATCTAGCTACTAGCTATGGATCCGTAGGTCTGAGGTAAAATACTAACACTTCATCGGAAGGGCAATAGAGTTGATGTAGAAGCCCTCCATGATCGAATCCCCTCCGGCAGGATGCCAGAAAAGCCCCCTAGATGGGATCTCACGGGAACAGAAGGTTGCGGCAGTGGAAAAGTGTTTTCGTGGATGCTTCTGGTGGTTTGGGGATATACGTGAATATATAGGATGAAGAAGTAGGTCGGTGGAGTCACGAGGGGCCCACAAGGCAGGGGGCACGCCCTCCCCCCTTGCTGCCGCCTCGTGTCTCTTCCGACTTGATCTCCAAGTCTCCTGGGTGTCTTTTGATCGAAGAAAAATCACATCGAAGGTTTTATTCCATTTGGACTCTGTTTGGTATTCCTTCTCTGTGAAGCTCAAAACCAAGGAAAAACAAAAACTGGCACTGGGCTCTAGGTTAATAGGTTTGTCCCAAAAATAATATAAATAGCATATTAATGCATATAAAACATCCAAAACAGATAGTATAATAGCAGGGAACAATCAAAAATTATAGATATGTTGGAGATGTATCATGCTACTTTCCAATTCAAAAGAAGGTACAATTACCTCATCAAGTTCTACTTTCCTCCCACTCACTTCTTTCGAGAGAAACTCCTCTAGAAAGGACCCATTCATAGCAACAAAGATCTTGCCTTCGGATCTGTGGTAGAGGATGTACGAAATTGTTTCTTTAGGGTATCCTATGAAGACGTACTTATCCAATTTAGATTCGATCTTATCAAGTTGAAGCCTTTTGACATAAGTGTTGCATCCCCAAACTTTAAGAAAGGATAGCTTAGGTTTCTTGCCAAACCATAGTTCATATGGTGTCGTCTCAATGGATTTAGACGGTACTCTATTTAATGTGAATGCAGCTGTCTCTAGTGCATAACCCCAAAACAATAGTGGTAAATCGGTAAGAGACATCATAGAACGCACCATATCTAATAGACTACGACGTTCGAACACACCATTAAGTTGTGGTGTTCCAGGTGGCGTGAGTTGTGAAACTATTCGCCATTGTTGTAAATGAAGGCCAAACTCGTAACTCAAATATTCACCTCCGCGATTAGATCGTAGAAACTTTATTTTCTTGTTATGATGATTCTCCACTTCACTCTGAAATTCTTTGAACTTTTCAAATGTTTCAGACTTGTGCTTCATTAAGTAGATATACCCATATCTGCTCAAATCATCTGTGAAGGTTAGCAAATAACGATACCTGCTGCGTGCCTCAATACTCATCGGACCACATACATCGGTATGTACTATTTCCAATAAGTCATTAGCTCACTCCATTGTTCCGGAGAACGGAGTTTTAGTCATCTTGCCCATGAGGCATGGTTCGCAAGTATCAAGTGATTCCAAAAGTCCATCTGTATGGAGTTTCTTCATGCGCTTTACACCAATATGACCTAAACGTCAGTTTCACAAGTATGTTGCACTATCATTATCAACTTTACATCTTTTGGCATCAATATTATGAATATGTTTATAACTACAATGGAGATTCAACAAGAATAGACCACTCTTCAAGGGTGCATCACCATAAAAGATATTATTCATATAAATAGAACAACCATTATTCTTTGACTTAAATGAATAACCATCTTGCAATAAACAAGATCCAGATATAATGTTCATGCTCAACGCGGGCACCAAATAACAATTATTTAGGTCTAAAACTAATCCCGAAGGTAGGTGTAAAGGTAGCATGCCGACGGCGATCACATCGACGTTGGAACCATTTTCAACGCGCATCGTCACCTCGTCCTTAGCCAATCTTCGTTTATTCCGCAGCTCTTGTTTCGAGTTACAAATATGAGCAACCGAGCCAGTATCAAATACCCAGGTGCTGCTACGAGTATTAGTAAGGTATACATCAATAACATGCATATCAAATATACCTTTGTTCACTTTGCCATTCTTCTTATCCGCCAAATACTTGGGGCATTTCCGCGTCCAGCGACCAGTCCTTTGCAGTAGAAGCACTCAGTTTCAGGCTTGGGTCTAGCTTTGTGCTTCTTCCCGGGAGTGGCAACTTGCTTGCCATTCTTCTTGAAGTTCCCTTTCTTTCCCTTGCCCCTTTTTCTAAACTAGTGGTCTTGTTAACCATAAACACTTGATGCTCCTTCTTGATTTCTACCTCCGCAGCCTTAAGCATTGCGAAGAGCTCGAGAATTGTTTTGTTCATCCCTTGCATATTATAGTTCATCACGAAGTCTTTGTAGCCTGGCGGCAGTGATTGAAGAACTCTTTCAATGACACAATCAACTGGAAGATCAACTCCCAGCTAAGTCAAGTGATTATAATACCCACACATTTTGAGTATGTGTTCATTGACAAAACTATTCTCCTCCATCTTGCAGCTATATAACTGGTTGGAGACTTCATATCTTGGAACATCTCATATCCGCCATGAAGTTCAAAAGGTCTTTGAAGTCCCGGTTCTAAGCCCTAAAGCATGGCACACTAAACTACAGAGTAGTCATCAGACCGCGTATGCCAGACGTTCATAGCGTCTAGAATAGCGGGAGTGGGCTTGTCACCTAGTGGTGCATCAAGGACACAATTCTTCTGTGCAGCAATGAGGATAATCCTCAAGTTATGGACCCAGTCCGTGTAGTTGCTACCATCATCTTTCAAGTTAGCTTTCTAGGAACGCATTAAAATTCAGGGGAATGGTAGCACGGGGAATTGATCTGCAACATAGGTATGCAAATACTATCAGGACTAAGTTCATGATTAATTAAGTTCAATTAATCAAATTACTGAAGAACTCACACTTAAATAGACATCCCTCAAGTCATCTAAGTGATACGTGATCCAAATCAACTAACCCATGTCCGATTATCATGTGAGATGGGTTAGTCATCAATGGTGAACATCTCTATGTTAATCATATCTAATATATGATTCACGTTCGACCTTTTGGTCTCCAGTATTCCGAGACCATGTCTGTACATGCTAGGCTCGTCAAGATTAACCCAAGTATTCTGCATGTGCAAAACTGTCTTACACCCGTTGTATGTGAATGTAGAGTCTATCACACCCGATCATCACGTGGTGCTTCAAAATGACGAACTTTAGCAACGGTGCATACTTGGGGAGACCACTTTTACCTTGAAATTTAGTGAAGGGGTCATCTAATAATGCTACCGCCATACTAAGCAAAATAAGATGCACAAAAGATAAACATCACACACAATCAAAATATGTGACATGATATGGCCACCATCTTGTGCTTTTGATCTCCATCTCCAAAGCATTGCCACGATCTCCAGTGTCCCCGGCTCGACACCTTGATCTCCATCATTGCATCGTGGTCATCTCGCCAACTATTGCTTCTACAACTATCGCTAACACATAGTGATAAAGTAAAGCAATTACATGGCGTTTGCATTTCATACAATAAAGAGACAACCATAAGGCTCCTGCCAGTTGCCGATAACTTACAAAACATGATCATCTCATACAATAACGTATATCACATCATTTCTTTACCATATCACATCACAACATACCCTGCAAAAACAAGTTAGACGTCCTCTACTTTGTTGTTGTAAGTTTTACGTGGCTGCTACGGGTTTCTAGCAAGAACCATTCTTACCTACGGCAAAAACCACAACCGTGAATTATCAAGTTTGTCATTTTAACCTTCTTCAACGACCGGCCGCAATCAAATTTGATTCAACTAAAGAAAGAGAAACAGACACCCGCCAGTCACTGATGTCTACTACACAACCTTCTTCTTATAGACTCGTGTTGGGCCTCCAAGCACAGAGTTTTGTAGGACAGTAGCAAATTTCCCTCAAGTGGATGACCTAAGGTTTATCAATCTGAGGGAGGCATAGGATGAAGATGGTCTCTCTCAAACAACCCTGCAACCAAATAACAAAGAGTCTCTTGTGTCCCCAAAACACCCAATACAATGGTAAATTGTATAGGTGCACTAGTTCGGCAAAGAGATGGTGATACAAGTGTAATATGGATGGTAGATATAGGTTTTTGTAATCTCAAAATATAAAAACAGAAAGGTAGCAAGTATCAAAACTGAGCGAAAACGGTATTGCAATGCTTTGAAACAAAGCCTAGGGTTCATACTTTCACTAGTGCAAGTTCTCTCAACAATGATAACATAATTGGATCATATAACAATCCCTCAACATGCAACAAAGAGTCACTCCAAAGTCACTAATAGCGGATAACAAATGAAGAGATTATTGTAGGGTACGAAACCACCTCAAAGTTATTCTTTCCCATCGATCTATTGGGCTATTCCTATAAGTGTCACAAACAGCACTAGAGTTCGTAGTAAAATAACACCTTAAGACACATATCAACCAAAACCCTAATGTCACCTAGATACTCCAATGTCACTAGAAGTATGTGCGGATTTGATTATATGATATGCATCACATAATCTCATATTCATCTATTCAAACCAACAAAAAGAACTTCAAATAGTGCCCCAAAGTTTCTACTGAAGAGTCAAGACGAAAACGTGTGCCAACCCCTATGCATAAGTTCACAAGGTCACAGAACCCACAAGTTGATCACCAAAACATACATCAAGTGGATCAGATGAATATCCCATTGTCACCATAGATAAGCACATGCAAGACATAAATCAAGTGTTCTCAAATCCTTAAAGACTCAATCTGATAACATAACTTCTAAGGGAAAACTCAATCAATTACAAGAAGGTAGAGGGGGAGAAACTTCATAAGATCCAACTATAGTAGCAAAGCTCGTGGTACATCAAGATCGTGCCAAATCAAGAACACGAGAGAGAGAGATAGAGATAGAGATAGAGAGAGATCAAACACATAGCTACTGGTACATACCCTCAGCCCCTAGGGTGAACTACTCCCTCCTCATCATGGAGAGTGCCGGGATGATGAAGATGGCCACCGGTGATGGATCCCCCCTCTGGCAGGGTGTCGGGATACGGTCCTGAGAGGTTTTTTGTGGATACATAGGCTTGCAGCGGCGGAACTCCCAACCTAGGTTTATTTCTCGGGGTTTCTGTATTTATAGGAATTTTGGCGTCAAGAACAGGTTAGGGGGGTCCACGAGGACCCCACAAGACCGTAGGGCACGCCCTATGGGGGTGGCGCGCCCTCCACCCTTGTGGAGGCCTCATGGCTCTTCTGGCCCAACTCTTTTGCTTCGGGGGCTTCTTCTGGTCCATAAAAAATCACCATAAATTTTCATGTCATTTGGACTCTGTTTGGTATTCTTTTTCTGTAAAACTCAAAAACAAGAAAAAAACAGAAACTGGCATTGGGCTCTAGGTTAATAGGTTAGTCCCAAAATCATATAAAATAGCATATAAATGCATATAAAGCATACAATATGGATAATATAATAGCATGGAACAATAAAAAATTATAGATACTTTGGAGAAGTATCAAGCATCCTCAAGCTTAATTCCTGCTCGTCCTTGAGTAGTAAATGATAAAAATAGGATTTTCGATGTGGAAGGCTAGCAAGTGCACAAGTTTGATCAATGATAATTTCAATCACTTTTTCTAGCATCATTGTATATCATAACATTAGCTCATATCATAAAGTTTCTCATGATCAAGTAACAAGCTATTCACATGTTAAAGCATAGACCATAAACTTTCTTGAAAACTAACAAACTATGTTCTCAGTCATCAAACAACTACAATTCATCTTGTTTTTAGGAAGGGTCTATGTAAGAGCTTTGATTTAGAAAATCCCACATACTCAACTATCATAGTCTTCCATGATTTCTACCACTCAAAGCATATTTTTAGAACAAATAGCATGCATTCAACACAGAGAAAGATAGGGGCTTAATGTTTCGCCTCTCAACTTATTTATCATATAGATAATTGTCAACAATAATAATTCATGATCAAATATATTTGAATGGCCATATATGCTTAGATCTTTCCCCATCACATGATGCCTGCCAACTAAAAAGTAGGTTGGAATGAGAAGGAATACTACTGACTCTTGCATAAAAGTAAAAGATAGTCCCTTCACAGAGGGAAGTAAGGATTTGTAGAGGTGCTAGAGCTCGATGCTTTTAAAACAGAGATAAAAATATTTTTGAGAGGTATGCTTTCATTGTCAACATAAAAACCAAGAGTTCCCAATATCTTCCATACTAGATAAATTAGAGGCGGTTCCCAAACAAAATGGTAAAGTTTTTACTCCTCCACCACCAACAAGCATATTCCACGGCAACTCCGAAACAACGAGTACCACCCAACTATCAAC
>NC_041381.1:468935349-468982204 GCF_002162155.2 Triticum dicoccoides
TATTTGATTTGATTTGAGCATGGTACTGGGCATCCCAGTTACCAGCCATTTTCTCGTGAATGATGAGCGGAGTCCGCTCATCATGAGAATAACCCACTGTAACATCCCGATTCTCGGAATGTTTAAGAAAAAGTTTTCAGAAAAATCAGGGCGAGAAAATTTCATTTGTTTTATTTGTTAACAAACGTTAAATTGGACTTTTATAATTTCGAGCATTTAATTTGACCTAATGTGAACTTAAATTTAATTTGAGTTTTGTTTTTTTAGTTGGGTTTTATCTTTTGTCTTCAACACATTTAAACATGTGAGTCTGCATTTTCGTGGATTTCTTGGATTGTTTGATATTTGTTTCAGCTTCTATTAGTTCTCTATATTTTCCAAAAAGAGAAGTCAATTATTTTCCATCTATTAAACTCTAGGCCAAATTTCCTAAGCCCATTCTACAACATTCTTTTCTATTCCCTGTTCTCTCAACAGGAATGGGCCAAAGGCCAACTTTTATTTTTCTTTCTCTCCCACTAGGGCTGGCCTTACTGGGCCATGTATCCCACCAGCGAGCGCCTCTACTCCTTCCTCTTCTCTGTACGTAGTAAGCACATACACATAAGAAGAAACCTGCAGCCAACGATTCTCCTCCTCCTCTTACTTCCATAATTACGGCCCAGTTCTTTTGCCAGAATCTGGGGATTCTCCCAGAATCCGACCTCTACCCAGCTTCTGGCAGAATCTTGGAGCCCATTTTGTTTTACAATCATATATAGTTAGGGTCTAATTAGATAGGATTGTAAAACAAATGGGGCTCAAAGATTCTGGGAGAAGCTGGGTAGGGGTTGGATTCTGGGAGAATCCCCAGATTCTGGCAAAACAATTGGGCCTACATCAGTTTCCAAAACTAAACACACCTTATTATGCACCTCCACCTCCTCATCCACCCCGGTGACTTCATCTCCTTCCTGTTCCTGTGTGCGTTCATGAACAGAAGAGAAACGTTCAGGAGAGAAAAAGCCCTCCTCTAATTCCCTCAACTCTTCACCTTTTCCAAATCCGTGAGTACTTAGAGGTGCATCACGATCTTCTCTCTCATTCCCATCACTCCTCATGCCCTCTCTATTTCTCCTCTGCCCAAGAACTCTCTCCGAAGAAATGGTGCTCCATGAGCGCCGGTGTCTGATTCCGGTGACACAAGCCGCCTCCATCCAAACCCTTGTGCCACGAGATTCTCCTCCATGCCACTACTCCATTCAGAGAAGAAGATGTTTGTTCCGTCGACCTCACACGAACAATTTTACATGTTCGCCTACACTGTTCATCGAGTTCATCACACCATTCTATGAACCTCGGTGAGTCTCTATCCAATTCCTTCCACATGCCCACCCAATCCTATCTAACCTACGCCCTAGACAACCCGTTGCAGCCTATGGTAGTAGTTGGTCGCGCCCATGATGTTGTGGTCCTGAACCGTGTGATTTTCAATGGCATGGTCATGTTTCTCTCATTTTGGTTCACCGGTTGATCTCCGATCCAATAGATGAACCATTTATTACGAGCATGGAAACGACGTGGTGGAGTTAGATCGCTAGTTTCATCAATAGGAGTTTAGTATAAAATTTTTTATAGCCGTTCTTGTCGAAGCTTGAATCGGGTTTCTTCATCGGTGAAATTTGTATTGATATGCCATTGTTCAGATGTTTATGAGTGCATCCTTTGGTCTCATAATTTTTGAATGTGACAAATGACTTATTAGATTTATTTGTTTACCGATTATAGTGTTTGTTGTAGCAGGTCGATAATATTTTGTTTGTATTGTTATTATCTTGTGTTAGACATGTCTATTGATTTTAATATAGTTTATGGTTTCGTGTATATAATTCATGCCTAATTGTAGTAGTGTGTTACACTTTTGTTTCACATTATTTCTTGTGATTTGTTAACACATGTAGAGTTGACCGGTGAACTTTTATGTTAGTATGATATTTGTATGTTCGTTATATGCCTAGGAGTCGCTCCTACTTATTCCATAATTCTAGGAGTTAGATGTGGTTGACTAGATTTGTTGTAAGGTTTATTTTATTTATTTATCTTATATTGGTACTTGTCTCAAGTGTTATTTTTGTAGCATGTAGCCCTATCTTATACATGCGTACAATATTTGGCGAACATTCGCCATGTTGGTAATTGCATAGAATTATTCTAAACTTTGTTTTATTTATCTAATCATGAAATACTTCATATCGTATTTTAATTTTGTTTAGTATGGTGATGTTTTAGATATAGTTTACATATTCTTGTTCTTCCATGTCGCATTCTTATTTTATTGGTTTGAAATCATGGCATTCCTACAATAGATGTTTATATTTTTTTGTACGTTTTATTGGATAGTTTTGCTTATGTTAGAGATCAAATGAAATTTCTTGTTGATTGGAAATGAGTGCATTATAGTTCGTTGCGTAGAATATAATTTCCTAGTTGTTAAACTTATTTTGTAGATGTTCTTATGATTGATCACTTGGTTAGTTGTTTTATGTCATGGTTCATATTTGTATTACTATATAGAATTTATTCTTGTGACACAGAACTTAGTTTATTACATCTTGCTAATTATCATATGTGTTTATTTATCTTAGTTATTACCATGCTTTGTTAGCAAGTGATTAGAGTAGAACACATGTTTTTATCGTGTCCTATTATCTGATATATGATTGCTAGTTTGTACTATATGGTCACACTTAGGGTTGGTCTTGCTTGGTATAGATACATGTTAGTAGATACATGCTAGTAGTATATGATTCCTTCTTGATTGATCCATACCATGTCATGATGGTGTGATTGCATAACATGTGTGTATCGATTCATGTATTAGATGATGCCTAAGTTGTTTATCTATGTACTAGCAAGTGTATGACATACTATAGATAGGAAATACATGGAATCATGTAATTCATGCTAGTATAATACATGTTGATTTGGTGATGCCATGAATTGGTTTTTACTTTCCTACATGCTTAGTATGCTTCCTCGGTGTGCTTATACATCACAACTAGAATGCATGGTGGTGTCCTATTGCATGCTTGATTGTCATGTTAGTTGATATCAACTAAGATATCTTATTATTGTGAGTTGTATTCTATTAGCATCACAATTTGGTACCTCGTGTAATGATCATCCCTGCTCAGTGTTATACATGTGTATCTATTGTTGCATTGTTGTATGCCTAACCCTCATTCATGCAAGTGATCTTTCATGTCTTATGATGTTCTGTGTTATAGTTGCCTAGTTTAGTTCTTCTTTAAAGATGGTTTAACTTTATCTCATGTTAGTATTATGAGTGCTTTATACATGTTTCAATTGCTCATCACATGCTTAGGATAGTTTACCTTTCATGTTAGTTGAGTTGCATTTTTCTCTTATGCTTAGTGTGCATAGTTTGCCATGTTGTTACAAGCATGTGGTGATAATATTGTTGCTAGTGGTCAATTGGACATTTGTTATTTGTTATTATAAAGAGCATGTCCTAGTTTAGTATCTTAGCATGATCACTCGTATGTGTGATGCTTGTGTTATTCATTGAGACCTCTAGTGATTCGGTACTCACATGCGTTATGTGATATGTGTGCTATTATTAAGTTGTTTAATAAGCTTCTATCTTAGTATTGGTTTGTCTTCTTTTATAGAAATACTTGCTAATAGTTGTTATGATTGATTTTTAGTCTTTTCTTGTTGTTAACCATTATAAGTATTTGGATTCCTCCAAATATTTATTCTTGGTTGATTGTTACTCTTAATCATATCATGCCTAGGATAGTTGTTCATGCACTTGTTCCGTGTGTTGTATAGTTTCTTGTTAATTGTTTGACAAATGAATTGGTTGGTATAAAGGAGTTGATCCTACTTTCGTTAATATTGTTTTAAGGTTAAACCTAGGTCCAACTAAATTCATGTTGCTATATGATGTTTCATTGATTAACTAGTATGGTTTGTAATGTTTGTTTGTTTGTTTGTTTGTTTCTTTGTTTGTTTGTCTTATGAAACACTTGCTTTTGAATTGTTATATAGTTGATGTGCATGTTTACCTGCTATTAACCATTATAACTATTTTGATTTCATCTAAATATTTAATTTTGGTTGTCTGTTACCTTTATCATGCCATTCTATGATTGGTAGTTAAAATGCATATGTTGGTTCCATTCAATGTGTGTTGATGCCATTGTGTTTGTTATGTGGTAGTTTCCATTTAGCTAAGATGTGTAGTGGGAACTACTAGTGGATAGTAGCATAGTGCATATTAGAACGTTAGTCAAATGGCAAGCCTTCCTTAGCCACCGTCAACCTAAGCCCCGTCACTTCTTTCAATCCTATCTCTTACCTCCCTATCATGCTACCTCATTTCTGAATCTCCATCTTGATCAATATCTTACCATCCACTCTTCATTTAGTTTCGATGTTTTGGATTTACTATTGTTTGGGTATTTATTTGTTTTCCATTTGCTATCGTTACGACGAGTAGGGAGTGACGATGTTGGACAAGGACATAACAGGTTACTGAAGAAGGACTCAACAACGAAGGCATGCCTCCTTCTTGATCATACTTATCCTATGGTTTACAAAATTGCATTGAGTTTTTATTGTTACTATATGCATGCTATTTTATTTCTCGTAGCTAGCGTGTCGATTGACACATTACCCTGATCCGCTTGTCGCCTATTTACTTGACACCTGAGTAGAAGTACATAATTCTGGTAGAGTAGAAATGCTTAGCCATGCTTATCACCCTATAGGTGCTTTGTAGAATGACCTCTAAGTCATTGACAGTTGAAACTTAACGTTGAGCTAGGCCAGTAGGCCCTTGTTGACCCTCTCTATCCTCTTCTACTCTGGGTGAAACTTACCATCTGAATACTGATGCGGGAGACAGCTGAATCAAGGATTGAAGGAGTGATTGGCTGCCCTTCACGAGTTGAAGGGGGCAATCAGTCGTCCGTGCCGCTTAAGGCCTAATAAGTCTTGGATTTGAAGATTGTGATAACAGTACAACCACATGCTATATGGGCACTGGCTTGGTCATGTAAGCTAGTCAGCCTTAGGTGTCGATGTTGCCGTACCGCAGATGGGATAGGTGCCTTGTGAGGAGTATCCTTGGCACAGATGGGGGGACCGGTTTGAGGATGTACTCTCAGTTCCGTGCGCCAGACCCGGTGGGCATGTCACATCTTTGGGGGATCTAGTCCAAAGACCTCGTCACAATCTCCCTGTCGGTATACCAAAAGGTGTACTACGCCAGCGGCCACTGGGGGCAACAAGTTGGGATTGTGTCATGTGGGTAAAGTGTACAACCTCTGCAGACTGTAAAACTATTCGAATAGCCGTGTCCACGGTCATGGGCAACACATGAATCTTTCTTGACGTACAGGACCTGTCTTGCTTATTCCCTCTTTGCCCCTATTCTTCAAACGTGTGAAGGATGTGAGTTGATCGAGGATCCTCTCTTGATTAAAGTTATTCTGGAGATAAAACATGTTTTCATCTAAACAGCTTTTATCCAACTTCTTTATTTGTCAAACAAAATTAGCTTTATGCAAATGAGCCATACAGCCTTCCTTTGAAGCCACATGTAGATATTAGGCCCTTCCCCGTGGGAGGCATGTTGAGCACGTAATGTACTCATGGCAATAATTTGTTGACAATAGAGTTCCATGAAGGCGAAGGTGAAGACTATGACAACTATGGTGATCCGTAGGAGTGAGGTCACGTGGACTACAACGACTGCCTGTGGCTGAGATGGAGTCGCTACGCATTGTACTTTTTGCTGCTTTCTGGTTGTAATAAATGTCATGAGACATTTCTCTATGTATGCCTTGTGGCAAGTATACTACATTTAATGCTTTTACGCATTGTGCAATGAGATCATTTCACTGTGTTGTCAACAATGATCCTAGGGTTGACAAATATATGCAGGAGGGTATGGAAGTTAATCCGGGTTCCCACAGAAGTGGTATCAGAGTCGATGTCGACCTAGTTGCGTGGCCTTACTTAGAAATGGAAAGCCTTAGAGACTATTTTTATAAGAAAAACTATTTTGAAAAGGATCATTCTCGTACTCTTCTCCTTCACTATTGCTATTGTCATCTCATCTTATTCAACTGAAATTTAAACTCTACTTTTCTACCATCTTCTTTGTAGTATGTGCAACCCTTTTCCCTGCCCATGGTGTTAAAAGTTAGAAGTTTCAAAAGATGTGCCAAGAATTTCAAGATTACTTCAACACCTGAAGCTCCGAATAGCAACACTGCCCAAGAGAAGAAACCACGAGAACTCAAGAAGTCAACAACCATCGATCATGGTCCGTTCGTCAGCGTTGAAGATTTGCCCCAAGATTTATTGTGACCACCCATATAAGATTAGGTTTGTTAACACCCCTATAGTGGTAGAACTCGTAGCTTGTAGACGCAAAACCTTTCTTGTATGAGTATTGTCTGCATATTTTTGGTGTTTTCCTATGCAGTCATACTAAAACCCTATTTGCCAAAATGAGTTGCTTTTGAGTTTTATTTGGATAGTTTTGTGGTTATATCGGTGTTGTCTTTTGTTTATCTTCTGGGGTATCTCTGCCTTTGGTAATATTCTTTAACTGATCTTTATGCTTTCCCTCTTCTCTGTAAACCGTGGAAGACACTTTGAGAGCAAGGAAGCCGCAACAACCATTTGGAGGTCTATTATCAAAGTGAACACCATGGAAAACATTTTTAAGGGGGGGTAGTAGACGGTGATGCGTGGCGAGATCAAAGATTTTAAGACCTTCATTTGCAAAATAATACAAAGATTTGAAGATCTTCACTTCACCTACCATAAAGTTCAACTTGAAGGAAGGATCAATGAGTCTAGTCATACCAAAGCTTGACCTAAAGAAGAAGGCCAACAGAGAAGAATGTTAACCACCTGGAGAAGCTATCAAATTACCATCACCAAGATCGAAGGACTGCTTCTAAGCCTTGAGCGACCTAGAGAAAGTATCAACAATCGAAGTATCTCCAGTCAAGCCCCAAAGCCGCCTTGCACCAAGATTAGAATCAATTGTGATTCCATAAGTTTCTGAGAAGAACAGTCTCGAAGACGAAGCTAACCCAAACCCATTCTCTTTAGTCATCCTGAATCTCGGGGACGAGATTCCTTTTAAGGGGGGTAGATCTGTAACATCCCGATTCTCGAAATGTTTAAGAAAAAGTTTTCAGAAAAATCAGGGCGAGAAAATTTCATTTCTTTTATTTGTTAACAAAGGTTAAATTGGACTTTTATAATTTCGAGGATTTAATTTGACCTAATGTGAACTTAAATTTAATTTGAGTTTTGTTTTTTTTCTAGTTGGGTTTTATCTTTTGTCATGTGAGTCTGCATTTTCGTGGATTTCTTGGATTGTTGATATTTGTTTCAGCTTCTATTAGTTCTCTATATTTTCCAAAAAGAGAAGTCAATTCTTTTCCATCTATTAAACTCTAGGACAAATTTCCTAAGCCCATTCTACAACATTTTTTTTCTATTCCCATGTCTCCCACCAGCGAGCGCCTCTACTCCTTCCTCTTCTCTTTACGTAGTAAGCACATACACATAAGAAGAAACCTGCAGCCAACGATTCTCCTCCTCCTCTTACTTCCATAATTACATCAGTTTCCAAAACTAAACGCACCTTATTATGCACCTCCACCTCCTCTTCCACCCCGGCGACTTCATCTCCTTCCTGTTCCTGTGTGCGTTCATGAACAGAAGAGAAACGTACAGGAGAGAAAAAGCCCTCCTCTAACTCCCTCAACTCTTCACCTTTTCCAAATCCGTGAGTACTTAGAGGTGCCTCACGATCTTCTCTCTCATTCCCATGAGTCCTCATGCCCTCTCTATTTCTCCTCTATCCAAGAACTCTCTCCGAGGAAATGGTGCTCCATGAGCGCCAGTGTCTGATTCCGATGACACAAGCCGCCTCCATCCAAACCCTTGTGCCAGGAGATTCTCCTCCATGCCACTACTCCATTCAGAGAAGAAGATGTTTGTTCCGTCGACCTCACACGAACAATTTTACATGTTCGCCTACACTGTTCATCGAGTTCATCGCACTATTCTACAAACCTCGGTGAGTCTCTATACAATTCCTTCCACATGCCCACCCAATCCTATCTAACCTACGCCCTAGACAACCCGTTGCAGCCTATGGTAGTAGTTGGCCGCGCCCATGATGTTGCGGTCTTGAACCGTATGATTTTCAATGGCATGGTCATGTTTCTCTCATTTTGGTTCACCGGTTGATCTCCGATCCAATAGATGAACCGTTTATTACGAGCATGGAAACGACGTGGTGGAGTTAGATCTCTAGTTTCATCAATAGCAGTTTAGTATAAAAAAATTATAGCCGTTCTTGTCGAAGATTCAATCGGGTTTCTTCATCGGTAAAATTTGTATTGATATGTCATTGTTCAGATGTTTATGAGTGCATCCTTTGGTCTCATAATTTTTTCATGTGACAAATGACTTATTAGATTTATTTGTTTACCGATTATAGTGTTTGTTGTAGCAAGTCGATAATATATTTTTTGTATTGTTATTATCTTGTGTTAGACATGTCTATTGATTTTAATACAGTTTATATGGTTTCATGTATATAATTCATGCCTAATTGTAGTAGTGTGCTACACTTTTGTTCAAGGATTTTGGATGCACAAGCAGTATTCCCACTTAGTACAGAAATTTTGGCTAGGAAAAGATTCTAAAAAGCAAGCACCACATGTTGGAGGATCCATCACAATATAACTTCTATACAAATATACCCAAACATAACTCATTAAGTTGTCTTCCTTGTTCAACTTGAACTAATTTGATCAAGTTTGAAAATAATTAATGGGGATCACAATCATAGAAGATGTCCAAGATATTATATTTATATGTGAAATCTCTCTTCCTTCAATATTCTTTCATGAATTGTTCAAGTGACCAATACTATGTTTGCTAACTTTCAATAAATTTACCACCTATACTTCTTATATGTGAAGTCATTACTCTCCATGGGATAAGCATATGAAACATATATAAATTCAGATTTATGATATTCAATTCATTCAACCATTTACTCATGGGATATAAATGAAGCATGAGAGTAAATGACAAACTACACTAAAAGATAAAAGTGAAGATCAATGGAGTAGTCAAATAATTATTTAGCTATGTGAGGACTCTCTCTCATTTAAGTATTCCAGATCTTAAGTACTTTATTCAAAAACCAAGCATAACATCATAAAATAAAACGACACTCCAAGCAAAACACATATCATGTGGTGAATAAAAATATAGCTCCAAGTAAAGTTACTGATGAACAAAGAGAAAAGAGGGGATGCCATCCGGGGCATCCTCAAGCTTAGGCTCTTGGTTGTCCTTGAATATTACCTTGGGGTACCTTGGGCATCCCCAAGCTTAGGCTCTTGCCACTCCTTGTTCCTTAGTCCATCGAAACTTCACCCAAAACCTGAAAACTTCACAACACAAAACTCAACAGAAAACTCTTAAGCTCCATTAGTATAAGAAATAAAATCACCACTTTTGGTACTATTGTGAACTCATTCTTTATTTATATTGGTGTTATATCTACTGTATTCCAACTTATCCATGGTTCATACCCTTCGATACTACTCATAGATTCATCAAAATAAGCAAACAACACATAGAAAATAGAATCTGTCAAAAACAGAACCATCTATAGTAATCTAGAAACTTTCCATACTTTTGTAACTCAAACAATTCTGAAAACTTAGGACAACATAGACAATTTGTATATCAATCTTGTGTAAAAAATTCAGATCAAAAGCATGTTCCAGTGAATTTTCAAAATTCCTGGAATGGGAGCAAAAGTTTCTATTTTTGCACAGAATCAAGTCAACTATCATCCACACTATCCCAAAGGCTGTACTTGGCACTTTATTGAAACAAAAGCTATAAAACATGATTAATACATTAGCCAAATCATGTGAAAACACAAAAACTGTAGGGGTAAATATTGGGTTGTCTCCCAACAAGCGCTTTTCTTTAATGCCTTTCTAGCTGGGCATGATGGTTTCAGTGATGCTCACATGAAAGATAAAAATTGAAATATAACGTGAGCATCATGAAGCATATGACTAGCACATTTAAGTCTAACCCACTTCCTATCCATAGGGATTTTGTGAGCAAACAATTTATGGGAGCAAGAATGTACTAGCATAGGAAGGCAAAACAAGCATAACTTCAAGATTTTCAACACATAGAGAGGAAACATGATATTATTGCAATTCCAACAAGCATATATTCCTCCCTCATAATAATTTTCAGTAGCATCATGAATGAATTCAACAATAAAACCATCACATAAATCACTATTTTCATGATGCACAAGTATAGAAATTTTATTACTCTCCACATAAGCAAATTTATTGTCATTCGAAATAGTGGGAGCAAATTCAACAAAAATAACTACCATGTGAGGCATAATCCAATTGAAAATTAAAATCATGATGACAAGTTTCATGGTTATCATTATTCTTTATAGCATACATGTGATAACCCACAAGTGTAGGGGATCGCAACAGTTTTTGATAAGTAACAGTGTCAAACCCAACGAGGAGCTAAAGGTAGAATAAATATTTCCTCAAGTTCTATCGACCACCGATACAAGTCTACGCATGCTTGACGTTGGCTTTACCTAGAACAAGTATGAAACTAGAAGTACTTTGTAGTTGTGATAGGATAGGTTTGCAAGATAATAAAGAACACGTAAATAAAAAGTAGGGGTTGTTTAGATAAACAAGCAATAAAGTAAGTATAGCGAGTGTGGAAAAGTGGTGATAGGAGTTGTGGAATTGTCCCTAAACAATTGACTATGTTACTAGACCGGTAATCACTATTGCAATTCTATTTGAGGGAGAGGCATAAGCTAACATACTTTCTCTACTTGGATCATATGCACTTATGATTGGAACTCTAGCAAGCATCCGCAACTACTAAAGATTCATTAAGGTAAAACCCAACCATAGCATTAAAGCATCAAGTCCCCTTTTATCCCATACGTAAACAACCTACTTACTCAGATCTGTGCTTCTGTCACTCACGCCACCCACCATAAGCAAATCATAAACATATTGCAAACCCTACAGCGGCAATCCCTCACGCTTACACGACACGGAGGGCACAATAGGACTGCACCAATAATAAAACATGCAACTCAAACCAATCATAGCAATTCATCAATCACTGATAGGACAACGAAAATCTACTCAGACATCATAGGATGGCAACACATCATTGGAAAATAATATGAAGCATAAAGCACCATGTTAAAGTAGAGGGTACAGCGGGTTGCGGGAGAGTGGACCGCTGAATATAGATGGGGGGAGGTGATGGAGATGTTGGTGAAGACGGCGGAGGTGTTGGCGAAGATCGCGGTGATGATGATGGCCCCCGGCAGCGTTCCGGCGCCACCGGAAGCAAGGGGGAGATAGCCCCCCTTATTCTTCTTCTTCCTTGACCTTCTCCCTAGATGGGAGAAGGGTTTCCCCTCTGGTCCTTGGCTCCCATGGCATGGGAGGGGCGAGAGCCCCTCCGAGATTGGATCTATCTCTCTGTTTCTGCGTTCTCAGATTCTACCCCTTCACCGTTTCTTTAATATCCGGAGATCCGTAACTCCGATTGGGGTGAATCTTTCGCCCAGATTTTTCTCATAAAATTAGCTTTCTTGCGGCAAAAGAAGGGCATCAACCGCCTTACGGGTGGCCCACGAGAGTGCCAGGCGCGCCCAGGGGGTGTGGGCGCGCCCCCTGTCTCATGGCCACCTCGGACACCATTTCGCGTTGATTCTTCCTTCGAAAAATCCTAAATATTCTAAAATAATTCTCTGTCTGTTTTTATCCCGTTTGGACTCTGTTTGATATTGGTTTTCTGCGAAACATAAAACATGCAACAAACAGGAACTGGCACTGGGCACTGTATCAATATGTTAGTCCCAAAAATAGTATAAAAAGTTGCTGAAAGTATATGAAAGTTGAAGAATATTGGCATGAAACAATCAAAAATTATAGATACGACGGAGACGTATCAGCATCCCCAAGCTTAATTTCTGCTCGTCCTCGAGTAGGTAAATGATAAAAAGATAATTGTTGATGTGGAATGCTACCTAGCATAATCTTGATCAAATATCTAATCATGGCATGAATATTAAGACACGAGTGATTCAAAGCAATAGTCTATCATTTGACATAAAAACGATAATACTTCGAGCGTACCAATAAAGCAATCATGTCTCTTCAAAACAACAAGGCCAAAGCAAGCTTATCCCTACAAAATCATACAGTTTGGCCATGCTTCATCTTCATCACACAAAAATGCTCCCATCATGCACAACCCCGATGACGAGCCGAGCAATTGGTTCATACTTTTTAATGCGCTTCAGCTTTTTCAACCCTCACGCAATACATGAGCGCAAGCCATGGATATAGCACTATAGGTGGAGCAGAATATAATAATGGAGGTTATGTGGAGAAAAAAAAGGAGAAAGTTTCACATCGATGCGGCTAATCAACGGGCTATGGAGATGCCCATCAATTGATGTCAATGCGAGGAGTAGGGATTGCCATGCAACGGATGCACTAGAGCTATAAGTGTATGAAAGCTCAAATTGAAAACTAAGTGGGTGTGCATCCAACTTGCTTGCTCATGAAGAGCTAGGGCATTTGAGGAATCCCATCATTGGAATATACAAGCCAAGTTCTATAATGAAAATTCCCACTTGTAAATGAAAGTGACAACATATGAGACTCTCTATATGAAGAACATGGTACTACTTTGAAGCACAAGTGTGGAAAAAGGATAGTAACATTGCCCCTTTTCTTTTTCTTTTCTTTTCTTTTTTTTCTTTTTGGGCGGGCTTCTTTGGCCCCCTTTTTTATTTAGGCTTCTTTGGCCTTTCCTTTTTTTCTTTTTTTTCTTTTCTTTTTTTATGGGGCAATGCTCTATAATGATGATCATCACACTTTTATTTACTTACAACTCGATATTACAACTTGATACTAGAACAAAGATATGACTCTACATGAATGCCTCCAGCGGTGTATGGGGATGTGCAATGATCTAGCGTAGCAATGACATCAAAAAATGGACAAGCCATGAAAACATCATGCTAGCTATCTTACGATCATGCAAAGCAATATGACAATGAATGCTCAAGTCATGTATATGATGATGATGGAAGTTGCATGGCAATATATCTCGGAATGGCTATGGAATGCCATAATAGGTAGGTATGCTGGCTGTTTTGAGGAAGATATAAGGAGGCTTATGTGTGATAGAGCGTATCATATCACGGGGTTTGGATGCACCAGCGAAGTTTGCCCCAACTCTCGAGGTGAGAAAGGGCAATGCACGGTACCGAAGAGGCTAGCAATGATGGAAAGGTAAAAGTGCGTATAATCCATGGACACAACATTAGTCATAAAGAACTCATATACTTATTGCAAAAGTTTATAAGACCTCGAAGCAAAGTACTACTATGCATGCCCCTAGGGGGATAGTTTGGTAGGAAAAGACCATCGCTCGTCCCCGACTGCCACTCATAAGGAAGACAATCAAAGAAACACCCCATGCTTCAAATTTTGTCACACAACGGTTACCATACGTGCATGCTACGGGACTTGCAAACCTCAACACAAGTGTCTCTACAATCCACAACCACCCACTAGCATGACTCTAATATCACCATCTTTATATCACAAAACTATTGCAAGGAATCAAACATATCATATTCAGCGATCTACAAGTTTATGTAGGATTTTATGACTAACCATGTGAATGACCAATTCCTGTCATCTCTCTAAATAGATATAAATGAAGCAAGAGAGTTTAATTATTTCTACAAAATATATGCCCACGCTCTAAAAAATATAAATGAAGCAAAAGAGCATTCTACAAATGGCGGTTTTCAATGTGAAGAGAAACAGGCAATCCAAACTTCAAACGATATACGTGAAGCACATGAAGCATTCTATAAAGCCATACTCAAAAGATTTAAATGAAGTGCAATGAGAATTCTATAAATCAACCAAGGACTATCTCATACCAGCATGGTGCATAAAAGAAAAGGGAAAACTAAATGCAAAAGACGCTCCAAGACTTGCACATAATGCATGAACGAAATGAATCCGAAAACATACCGATACTTGTTGAAGAAAGAGGGGATGTGTCATGGTGGGCGCACGGCAGATGCCAAGGGATGGATAAAGAGAGGAGGAGGCTCGAGGGCGCTGGTGGGCTCCAGAGGCGAGGTTGATATGCGTGGGCGCGGTACGCCGGACATACCCAGGTTCGGGGCTCTCCGGAGAGATAACACCCCTAGTCCTGCCGAGTTTAGTTGGATGATCGATGGTACAAGGTCGCTCCTGGAGCTGTATGGAGGAGGAAGGAGGCTGGACAAGGCTTGGGCCGCTCCTTCTCCCTGGTGTTGTTGTGCAGTGGCTAGCCCTATGCTCGCCTGGGTTTCGCTTACAGGTGTCTTGTGTCTATCTCGTATTGCATGTTCTACTGCTTGCTTTCCTGCTTGCCTCTCTATGGGCGCGGGTTCCCGGGGGGTTTTATAGATCAACCCACCCAGGGTTACAATGGTAATATGCTGAGTCGGTGGGTCCGTATTGTCGGTGTCTGGAGTTCCGGGCTGGGTCCCGCTCGTGGGCTTGTGGTTCGCCGGGTTCCCCTAGGTGCGGGCCCCGCGTGCCTAGGGGGACTGTGCACCGTCTTGTCGATCGTCATGGCGTGGCCGAGTTGAGCTGCGTACAATGTTCTCTGTCAGGCCGCCGCTTGCTGTCGTCAGCAGTGAGGGCGGGAACACTGTTGCCACGCCAGCCCTGGTCAGCGGGTAGGTAAGGGGCACTATTGCCACGCCCTGGCTGACCATAGGCATGGGCAGGAGCACTGTCGTCTTGGTCATCGGTGATGGAGGTATCGTCCCATCGTACGGCCTGGATGGGACGGGAGCTGACCCGTGGTTGGGTTGTCGTGGACGCCACGGGTGGGTTGGCTTGCTGGGGAAGCCATGGCCGCGCTGGGTTGAGTTATCTTGCGCCAGCTGTTGCAGCCGGGTCGATGTACCTTGCCGAGTCGAGGGTCTTGGCCGGGTTGCTAGCCTTGCCGGGTCGAGCGACCCGGCCAGGCGCGTGCCGGTTTGCGGGGCGGTGCGGGCCCCGCTGTTTTTGAAATAGATCCGGGTCTCGTTGCCTGCCCGGGGTTCATCCCCCCGACAGGATTCCTTCCGGGGCATCCCCAAGCTTAGACGCTTGAGTCTCCTTGAATATTTACTTGGGGTGCCTTGGTCATCCCCAAGCTTGATCTCTTGCCTCTCTTCCTTTTCCTCATATCGAAACCTCCTCGATTAGACACTTCATCCACACAAAACTTCAACAGAAAACTCGGTAAGATTCGTTAGTATAATAAAGCAAATCACCACTCTAAGTACTATTGCAAACCAATTCATATTTTGTTTTTGCATTGTGTCTACTGTAATATAACTTTTCCATGGCTTAATCCACTGATATAAATTGATAGATTCATCAAAACAAGCAAACTATGCATCAAAAACAGAATCTGTCAAAAACAGAACAGTCTGTAGCAATCTGAACATTCACCATACTTATGGTACCCCACAAATTCTACCAAAATTAGGAAAAATAAACAATTTTTACATAAATACAGTGCAAAAGGAATCAGAACCATTTGATGTTCCAGTTAAAAATGTAAAATCGAGCACTACAGCCAAAGTTTCTGTCCTGCACCGTACAAACCAACAAGCATTGTAAACATCCTAAAGGCAAACCTTGGCACATTATTTTTATAATACAATGGAGTTATACAAGGGGATAATTATTTTTTATGAAAAATTTCTGTAATCAAGATTCACAAAGTTTCCGTGAGCATGAACAAAGTTCAAGGAGCTCTCCCACTTCAACAATGCTTGTCTCTCTCACTTTCACTTTCCTTTTTGAAAAGTTTTTAGGTTCCCCTCTTTATTTTATTTTTTTTGTTTTTACACTATATAAAAGCACTCAACAGAAATAAATTATTCTCTAAAACTTCCGGGTTGTCTCCCTGGCAGCGCTTTCTTTAAAGCCATTAAGCTAGGAATATAGTGCTCAAGTAATGGATCCACCCGGATCCCAAGGTATATCAAAGCCAATTTTAATTAACAATGATTTGTAATTTAGTAGTGAGCACAAAGTAACATATATCATGCAACAACGAAGTCTAAATCTCTTCCTATGCATCGGCATGTCATAAAAGAACAATTCATGCACACCAAGTAAAGGCCAATGCATAGTATAAGCAGATTCTTGCAATTCTATCGTGTTGGAAACATAAAGAGGCGGAGATGTAGTTCCTCTCTCATAATAATCGCAAGTAGGAGCAGCAAGCACATGCATATTATATCTATCAAAATCATCATGTGCAATGGTAAAAGGCAACCCATCAATATAATCCTTAATAAGCACAAACTTCTCCGATATAGTGTAGTTTGGAGAATTCAAAAAGATAATAGGACTATCATGCGTGGGTGCAATAGAAACAATTTCATGTTTAACATAAGGAACTATAGCAAGTTCATCTCCATAAGCATAATTCATATTGGCATCTTGGCCACAAGCATAGCAAGCATCATCAAAAAGGGATATTTCAAGAGAATCAACGGGGTCATAGCAATCATCATAGCAATCATCCTTCGGTAAGCACAAAGGCGAATTAAACAATGTATGAATTGAAGAGGTACTCTCATTATAAGGTGGGCACGGGTGATCAATCCACTCTTCCTCCTTTTGTTCTTCGCTCTCCTCATCATCTTTTTCATCCAATGAGCTCACAGTTTCATCAATTTCTTCTTCCATAGCTTCATGCAAAATATTAGTCTCTTCTTGGACAACGGAGACTTTCTCAATAAATGCATTAATATAGTAATTTTATTCATAATTTTCATAGCAATATCTAAGTATAGCAAGATTTTCAGGCTTATAAACATCATCATCTAAAGCTTCATACTTTTCAAACAAAATTCAATTTCATAAGCAGCCGTAAAAGCAACAAATTCTTCTATTTGTTCCACATCATAGTAATCATATATACCATTAGCATAAGAAGATAAGGTTTCATTATCATTAAATTTGCATGAAAAGGGAAGGTGTGGAGCCTTCATCCTAGAGTAACAAGTAATATCATATCTCAAGCATAGATCACGGGCATAGCAACGCAACATAATAAATTGATCCCATAATAGTTTCCCTTTTTGTGTCGAGCGATAATCTCTAAAGTATTCACGTTGATCCAACGTGTCTCCCATTATAAAGTTGAATGGGGTTTTCTCAGGATTATCAAAGTAGTACATAATATCTTTCACATAATGAGAATCGGGGGTTTTAGGAGTTACCCCATCTCCATGAGTAGCAAGTACACATAATTTTTTTGGTATTTTGTGTTCCATATCCATAACTAAAGATAGGGAACAACTAAGAACACCAAATAAAAATTACTTAGTGATAAAGCAAACAAGCACACACGAGAATATTCACCCCACGCTATGACTCCCCGGCTACGGCGCCAGAAAAAGGTCTTGATAACCCACAAGTGTAGGGGATCGCAACAGTTTTCGATAAGTAAGAGTGTCGAACCCAACGAGGAGCTAAAGGTAGAATAAATATTCCGTCAAGTTCTATCGACCACCGATACAACTCTACGCATGCTTGACGTTCGCTTTACCTAGAACAAGTATGAAACTAGAAGTGCTTTGTAGTTGTGATAGGATAGGTTTGCAAGATAATAAAGAACACGTAAATAAAAAGTAGGGGTTGTTTAGATAAACATGCAATAAAGTAAATATAGCGAGTGTGGAAAAGTGGTGGTAGGAGTTGTGGAATTTTCCCTAAGCAATTGACTATGTTACTAGATCGGTAATCACTATTGCAATTCTATTTGAGGGAGAGGCATAAGCTAACATACTTTCTCTACTTGGATCATATGCACTTATGATTGGAACTCTAGCAAGCATCCGCAACTACTAAAGATTCATTAAGGTAAACCCCAACCATAGCATTAAAGCATCAAGTCCCCTTTTATCCCATACGTAAACAACCTACTTACTCGGGTTAGTGCTTCTGTCACTCACGCCACCCACCATAAGCAAATCATAAACATATTGCAAACCCTACAGCGGGAACCCCTCACGCTTGCGCGACATGGAGGGCACAATAGGACTGCACCAATAATAAAACATGCAACTCAAACCAATCATAGCAATTCATCAATCACCGATAGGACAACGAAAATCTACTCAGACATCATAGGACGGCAACACATCATTGGAAAATAATATGAAGCATAAAGCACCATGTTCAAGTAGAGGGTACAGCGGGTTGCGGGAGAGTGGACCGCTGAATATAGATGGGGGAAGGTGATGGAGATGTTGGTGAAGACGACGGAGGTGTTGGTGAAGATCGCGGTGATGATGATGGCCCCTGGGAGTGATAACCCACAAGTATAGGGGATCGCAACAGTTTTCGAGGGTAGAGTATTCAACCCAAATTTATTGATTCGACACAAGGGGAGCCAAAGAATATTCTCAAGTATTAGCAGCTGAGTTGTCAATTCAACCACACCTGGAAACTTAGTATCTGCATCAAAGTGTTTATTAGCAAAGCAATATGATAGTGGTGGTAACGGTAACAAAAGTAAAGACAGTAAAAGTAATATTTTTGGTATTTTGTAGTGATTGTAACAGTAGCAACGAAAAAGTAAATAAGTGAAAACCAGTATATGGAAAACTCGTAGGCACCGGATTAGCGATGGATAATTATGCCGGATGCGGTTCGTCATGTAACAGTCATAACATAGGGTGACACAGAACTAGCTCCAGTTCATCAATGTAATGTAGGCATGTATTCCGTATATAGTCATACGTGCTTATGGAAAAGAACTTGCATGACATCTTTTGTCCTACCCTCCCGTGGCAGCGGGGTCCTATTGGAAACTAAGGGATATTAAGGCCTCCTTTTAATAGAGAACCGGAACAAAGCATTAGCACATAGTGAATACATGAACTCCTCAAACTATGGTCATCACCGGGAGTGGTCCCGATTATTGTCACTTCGGGGTTGCCGGATCATAACACATAGTAGGTGACTATAGACTTGCAAGATAGGATCAAGAACACACATATATTCATGAAAACATAATAGGTTCAGATCTAAAATCATGCACTCGGGCCCTAGTGACAAGCATTAAGCATAGCAAAGTCATAGCAACATCAATCTCAGAACATAATGGATACTAGGGATCAAACCCTAACAAAACTAACTCAATTACATGATAAATCTCATCCAACCCATCACCGTCCAGCAAGCCTACGATGGAATTACTGACGCACGGCGGTGAGCATCATAAAATTGGTGATGGAGGATGGTTGATGATCACGACGGCGATGAATCCCCCTCTCCGAAGCCCCGAACGGACTCCAGATCAGCCCTCCAGAGAGAGATTAGGGCTTGGCTGCGGCTCCGTATCGTAAAAGGCGATGATTTCTTCTCTCTGATTTTTTTCTCCCTGAAAGCCAATATATGGAGTTGGAGTTGGCGTCGGAGGGCCACCAGGGGGCCCACGAGGTAGGGGGCGCGCCCAGGGGGGGCCCCCACCCTCGTGGACAGGGTGTGGCCCCCCTGGTCTTCATCTTTGACGAGGATTTTTTTATTGTTTTTTCTAAGGTGTTCCGTGGAGTTTCAGGTCATTCCGAGAACTTTTATTTTCTGCACATAAAACAACACCATGGCAATTCTGCTGAAAACAGCGTCAGTCCGGGTTAGTTCCATTCAAATCATACAAGTTAGAGTCCAAAACAAGGGCAAAAGTGTTTGGAAAAGTAGATACGATGGAGACGTATAAACTCCCCCAAGCTTAAACCCTTGCTTGTCCTCAAGCAATTCAGTTGACAAACTGAAAGAGAAAAAGAAAAACTTTTACAAACTCTGTTTGCTCTTGTCGTTGTAAACATGAAAAGCCAGCATTCAAGTTTCAGCAATATTATGAACTAACCATACTCACAATAACACGTAGGTCTCACAATTACTCATATCAATAGCATAATCAGCTAGCAAGCCATAATAGCAAAACTCGGATGACAACACTTTCTCAAAATAATCATAATATGATATAACAAAATGGTATCTCGCTAGCCCTTTCTGAGACCGTAAAACATAAATGCAGAGCACCTTTAAAGATCAAGGACTGACTAAACATTGTAATTCATGGTAAAAGAGATCTAGTCAAGTCATACCCAATATAAACCAATTATAATGCATGCAAACGACAGTGTGCTCTCCAGCGGGTGCTTTTTAATAAGAAGGATGATGACTCAACATAGAAGTAAATAGATAGGCCCTTCATAGAGGGAAGCAGGGATTTGTAGAGGTGCCAAAGCTCGGTTTTAAAATAGAGATTGAATAACATTTTGAGCGGCATACTTTTGCTGTCAACGCAACAACTATGAGATGACAATATCTTCCATGCTAAACAAATTATAGGCGGTTCCCAAACAGAATGGTAAAGTTTACTCCCCCTCCTCCACAAGCATCAATCCATGGCTTGCTCAAAACAATGAGTGCCTCCAACATTCAACGGGTCCCAGGGGGAGTTTTGTTTGCAGTTATTTTGATTTAGTTTGCATAAAGCATGGGACTGGGCATCCCGGCGACCAACCATTTTTCTCGTGAATGAGGAGCGGAGTCTACTCCTCTTGAGAATAACCACCTAACATGGAAGATAAGGGCAGCCCTAGTTGAAACATGAGCTGCTCGAGCATACAAAACAGAATTTCATTTGAAGGTTTAGAGTTTGGCACATACAAATTTACTTGGAACGGCAGGTAGATACCGCATATAGGAAGGTATAGTGGACTCATATGGAACAACTTTGGGGTTTAAGGAGTTTGGATGCACAAGCAGTATTCCCGCTTAGTACAGGTGAAGGCTAGCAAAAGACTAGGAAGCGACCAACTGAGAGAGCGACAACATTGTAAACAAGCATTAAAATTAATTTACACCGAATACAAGCATGAGTAGGATATAATCTACCATGAACATAAATATCATGAAGGCTATGTTGATTTGATTCAACTACATGCGTGAACATGTGCCAAGTCGAGTCACTCAATTCATTTAAAGGGGGATACCATCCCATCATACCACATCATAATCATTCTAATAGCATGTTGGCACGCAAGATAAACCATTATAACTCATAGATAATCAAGCATGGCACAAGCAACTATAATCTCTAAATGTCATTGCAAATATGTTTACTTCATAATAGCTAACTCAGGAACGATGAATCATCATATTTACAAAAACAAGAGAGGTCGAGTTCATACCAGCTTTTCTCATCCCAATAAGTCCATCATATATCATCATTATTGCCTTTCACTTGCACGACCGAACGATGTGTACAATAATAAGAGTGCACGTGCATTGGACTAAGCTGGAATCTGCAAGCATTCAACTCAAGAGAGAAGACAAGTAATATGGGCTCTAAGTTAAATAATCATTCATGCATATATGAGCCACTAAGCATTTTCAATATGGTCTTCTCGACCCCCAAAGAAAGGAAAAGAAATAAAAACTATTTACACGGGAAAGCTCCCAACAAGCAAAAGAAGAACGGGAAATATTTTTGGGGTTTTCCTTTTTAATTACTACAGCAAAGAAATAAACTACTACTAATTTTTCTTTGGTTTTTTAAGGTTTATCAAACACACTAGTAGAAAGCAGGAAAAAGAAAATAAACTAGCATGGATATTATAGTGAAAGAGTATGAGCACCGACATCTAGCAATGAGTGTGTGTGAACATAAATGTAATGTCGGTGGGAAATACGTACTCCCCCAAGCTTAGGCTTTTGGCCTAAGTTGGACTATTGCCAGAGATAACCTGGCAGATATCCATAGGTGAAGCTGGGATCGTACTATGATGCAGCGGCTATCGCCGCCTGAGCTGTAGCGTGACGTCGAGAAGCCTCCGCTCTCCTCTCGTACTCATCTGCCTCCTCTCTGGTAATAATATATCTTCCTTTTGTCTGGAAATCAAAGAAGGCAAGAGCAGGAAGAGCAATATGGACTACATGACGTTTGTTAAAGATTAGTCGATACTGGAGAGGTGGTTCAGTCCTCTCAACAAACTGGTGGGAAACCATAGAATCAAAATCTAAATAAGAAGGGGGTAACTCCATATCACCCTCACGAATGTCTATCTCAAGAAAATTAGCTAAGTGGGTTGCATAAATTCCTCCAAAGAAATCTCTGTTATGTCTATTCTGATGCAACCTACGAGCTACAATGGCTCCCATATGATAAGATTGGTCTCCTAACACAGCACTCCTGAGAATGCTGAGATCAGGGACACACATGTGACATGCTTCATCCTTAGCATTTATGCATCTACCTATGAAGAGAGCAAAATAATGTATAGCAGGAAAGTGAATGCTCCCTAAAGTGGCTTGTGTTATATCTCTAGATTCCCCCATAGTTATTCTAGCAAGAAAGTCTCTATATTGAGATTTAGGGGGATCCCTGACACTATCCCATGATGGAAGTTTGCAAGTAGAAGTGAAATCCTCTAAGTCCATGGTATAAGATTTGTCATAAAGGTCAAACGTGACTGAAGGAGAATTACGCGAAGATGAAAACTCAAACCTCCTTACAAATGAACTTGTGAGATCATGATATTGGGGGCTTTTGTCAGCTTCAAAGTCCTCAAGACCGGCGTTGCGCAAATATGCGCTAAATTCTTCTTTGATTCCCACTTGGTTCATAAAATTTTCCGAAGGCCATTCACAGGGCCTCACAGGAGCATCTCTTGGTGGTTCCTCGTCAGCATCACGTATTGCAAGCCTGGGACCTTGCTTCCTTGAAGGGCCACCTTGGAACATCCTCCTAAACATATTGTTTCCTCTGAGAAATTTCTGAAAATTTTAGTAACTTCAAATAAAAGTGAACCAACTTCAATAAAATTGTTAGCAACAACTCCTACAAGTGCCTAGAGCGCATATAAAGCATTGGAACTACTTGGAACCATATAAATTTGACATGCAAGCTCAAGAACATGGTCACCTATGCAGCACAATTTTGCAATGAATAAAGCACTAGAACAAAAACTAATTGGACCAATGGAGGAGTCACATACCAAGGAACAATCTCCCCAAGCAGTTTTGTGAGAGGTGCTTTGAGCAAGGAGATCGAAAATCACAGCAACGGGGGCTGAAACTCGTGCTTGAGTTGATTTTTCGTGTTTGTGTGAGGCAGAGGAAGAAGATGGGTGCAGGAATAAGTGGAGAAGGGCCACCGTGGGCCCACGAGGTAGGGGGCGCCCAGGGGGGTAGGGCACGCCCTCCACCCTCGTGGCCAGGTGGCAGCTCCCCCCGCTGCAATTTTTGCATAGTAAATCCTCAAATATTCTCGAAAAATCATATTAAATTGGCATGGCATTCTGAGGACTTTTATTTTTGGGGTATTTTTATATTGCACGGATAAGTCATGAAATAGACAGAAAAATACTATTTTACTTTATTTCTACTAAATAAAAAGGAAATATAAAGAGGGTACAGAAGGTTGTGCTTCTAGTTTCATCCATCCCATGCTCATCAAAAAGAATCCACTAACAAGGTTGATCAAGTCTTGTTAACAAACTCATTCCGATAATCATGGAACCGCAGAAATTTTGAATAGCACTAAGTTACCTCAACGGGGATATGAAGATCCCCAACAATAAGAATATCATACTTTTTCTTGACAGTAGGGAGAGGAAATTCAAAACCTCCAAATATAATCGATGGAATTTTTCCAATAGAGTTGATACTATAAACTTGAGGTTGTTTTCTCGCAAAGTGTACCGTGTGCTCATTGCCATTAACATGAAAAGTGACATTGCCTTTGTTGCAATCAATAACAGCCCCTGCAGTATTAAGGAAAGGTCTTCCAAGAATAATAGACATACTATCATCCTCGGGAATATCAAGAATAACAAAGTCCGTTAAAATAGTAACGTTTGCAACCACAACAGGCACATACTCACAAATACCGACAGGTATAGCAGTTGATTTATCAGCCATTTGCAAAGATATTTTAGTAGGTGCCAACTTATTCAAGTCAAGTCTACGATATAAAGAAAGAGGCATAACACTAACACCGGCTCCAAGATCACATAAAGCAGTTTTAACATAATTTCTCTTAATGGAGCATGGTATAGTAGGTACTCCGGGATCTCCAAGTTTCTTTGGTATTCCACCCTTAAAAGTATAATTAGCAAGCATGGTGGAAATTTCAGCTTCAGGTATCTTTCTTTTATTAGTAATGATATCCTTCATGTACTTAGCATAAGGATTTGTTTTGAGCATATCAGTTAATCGCATACACAAAAAGATAGGTCTAATCATTTCAGCAAAGCGCTCAAAATCCTCATCATCCTTTTTCTTGGATGGTGTCGGTGTCAAAACCGGCGGATCTCGGGTAGGGGGTCCCGAACTGTGCGTCTAGGCGGATGGTAACAGGAGACAAGGGACACGATGTTTTACCCAGGTTCGGGCCCTCTTGATGGAGGTAAAACCCTACGTCCTGCTTGATTGATATTGATATTGTGGATGTTTACAAGAGTGGATCTACCACGAGATCAAGGAGGCTAAACCCTAGAAGCTAGCCTATGGTATGATTGTAATGGTTGTTGTTGTGTCCTACGGACTAGAGCCATCCGGTTTATATAGACACCGGAGAAGGCTAGGGTTACATAGAGTCGGTTACAATGGTAGGAGATCTACGTATCCGTACCGCCAAGCTTGCCTTCCACGCCAAGGAAAGTCCCATCCGGACACGGGAAGAAGTCTTCAATCTTGTATCTTCATAGTCTTGGAGTCCGGTCAATGATGATAGTCCGACCGATGATAGTTCGGCTGATGATGGTAGTCCGGCTATCCGGACACCCCCTAATCCAGGACTCCCTCAGTAGCCCCTGAACCAGGCTTCAATGACGATAAGTCCGGCGCGTATATTGCTTGGCATTGCAAGGCGGGTTCCTCCTCCGAATGATAGAAGATTGTGAACACCAGGATAGTGTCCGGCTCTGCAAAATAAATTCCACATTCCACCATAGAGAGAATAATATATACACAAGTTCAATCTGCTGACTTTTTTGCGGCATGACGTCACGCCACTACCAAGCCATTACTTGAATTGTTTTTTACTCTACCACCTCAGTGTATTTAGTGAAGCGGTTTCCTTGGCACGTCTTGTCGAAGCAGAGATTGTGTTCCCCCTTAATCCGGGATTCTCATCAATACGGACGTGGGTAACCCAACCGCGCCATTGATGGTGATGCTTGGGGGATAAGCGAGTTTTACCAGGCCGGTGGGGGACGCGTAGACTTCGCCCGCCCATATAGGGGATAAGGATTCACCTTTTCACCTACGCCTTCTTCCTCCTTTGCTTATCCATCTCCGCGCACTCGAGCTCCAGCGCCCAAGCTCGCACATCTTGTCTCAACCTTCCCCAGTTATGTCCGGAGCGGGAGGCAAGTGGATGACCTCCTCCGTTACGGAGGAGCACATCGAAAGACTGCGCAGCGCCGGCTACCTGTCCGGTGACATCGCGCACCGGCTGCCCGACGAGGGGCAGCTCATCCCCACCCCCAGGCCAATGAGAGGGTTGTTTTTCTTCCCCACTTCCTCCGCGGACTGGGTTTTCCACTTCACCCCTTTGTCCAGGGGCTCATGTTCTACTATGGCCTGGATTTCCATGATCTGGCGCCGAACTTCATCCTCAACATCTCGGCGTTTATCGTCGTGTGCGAGGCCTTCCTCTGCATCTAGCCCCACTTCGGCTTGTGGCTCAAGACCTTCAATGTCAAGCCGAAGGTAGTGAAGGGCACTCAAGCAGAGTGCGGAGGCGCCATGTTGGGAAAGATGCCCAATGTCCTTTGGTTCGAAGGGGCCTTCGTGGAATCCGTCAAGGGGTGGCAATCGGGGTGGTTCTATATCACCGAGCCGCGCGACCCTAAATGGGCGGCGGCCCCCAAGTTCAGATCTGGTATCCCCATGCAGCTCACCTCCTGGAAAGAGAAGGGCTTGCTATGGGGTAGTTCGGAGGAGCTGACGGGACTCCAAGCCTGTATCCAGAAGCTGGTGAAGAAGCTCAGGCTGGTTAACGTGGTCCAAGTCATGCTCGTCCGCCGGATTCTCCCATGCCAAGAGCGGGCATTCAATCTGTGGGAGTTCAATCCGGAACAGCACCAGGCGCTGAGCAGGCTCTTCAACACAACGTACGAAGGCGCCTGGAGGGTGCTGTTTAAGGGCGCCGAAGCCCCTGCATCCGCGACTGAAGATCGCGGATTTCGCTCGCAGCGCCAAGCCGACGAGGTAAGTGATTCTACTCCTTTATGGGACACTTGCTTTTCATAGTTTGACTCTATGCGGGTTTTAATTTCCTCTTTTCCTTTGACAGGACTGGATGAGGAAGGCGGAGCAGATTATCTGCCCGGCTCCCATGCCAGAAAACCCAGTAGACGCCCATCTAGCGAGGCTGTTGGTTCCGGCACCGCACGTGGTGCCGGAGAAGAAGGCCAAGAAGGAGGCCATGGGTGCTCGAAAGATTTCCCATTTTCAGGTGTCCGACGACTCCGGGGCGGACTCCTCCCCCGAAAACGAGTAGGAGAAAGAGGACTCTCTCCCAGAGGAGGGAGAGAGGAAGAGGAAGGCTTCCCTAACAGGCGAGGAAGAATGGCCTTCAAGGGCCAGGCCTCCGGCGAGATCGTAAGTATCCGGATTCCTGAATGATTTATAATTTCTTTTTCTGCGTCACATAGTGTCATTCTGATGCCGCATGCTGCCTGTAGTCCGGCCAATGATGATCTCCCCGCTTCATCGAGCGGGTCATTGGCTCCGTCGGATGTAGACTCCATCCCGACCGCCTCCACCCCTCGCGACACCGAGGACGCCGAGGTGGGATCCCAAGAAGGGACCCATCAGGGGGAGGCTCTGGAGGCGCCACAAGGTGTCCTCCCGGACTTTGCGCCGGACTCCATATCAGAACCCGCAGTGGTTCCGGAGTCCGGCCGGCGGCCCCTTCGCACGAAGGGCAAGACCGTGACGCCGGCGGCTTCCGTCCAACCAGAGGCGCCGGACAATTTGTTGGAGGCGCTCCAGAGCGCTTCCATCGAGGAAGAACACCGCACTATTATGAGTGCGGTGATTCAGAAGGTACAGCTTGCCAAGAGCGGGCTGACCGAAGCCTGCAATAGCCTTCTATCAGGCTTTGAGGTAAGAAGTTAAAAATATGCAATGTAATACCGCATAGACAGTAGCCCCTGATGCTCAGTTCGGTGTTCGGAAAGAAAAGCCAGACTGAGGATCTGAAAAAAAACAAGATATACGCAAGGTTGCTAAAAAATTATGTCAATATGGGTTGCAGGCTGCGCTGCTGACCTCTGCCGCATTGACTGCGGAGGTCGGTGCTTTGAAGCAGGAGCTCGAGCGGTCCGAGCAAGAGCTCGGCCGTGCCAAGAAGCAGCTCCAGGACAAAGAAGGTGAGTAACACCACTTTGAACTTGTACCTTACAGAAAAGGATTTAGGTTGCAACAAAAAATAACAAGGATAACATGGGTACTGCAGGGGCCACGAACGAGGTGGCGACCCTGAAGGAGGCCGTGTCCGCGGCCAAACGCAATGCGGCCACGGAACGGGCAGAGCGAGAAAAGCAGGAGGCGCGGGTGGCGGTGGTTCGGCAAGAGCTCCAGGCTCTCATGGAAAAGCATGAGAGTTTGGAGCGTGACTCAAAGACTCGAGAGTACGAGCTTGCCTCGGCTCTCGAAAGTGCCAAAACTGCCAAGGCCGATGCCCATAAGTCCCTTCAGGAGATTGAGTTGGTGAGGAAGATAGCGGTGGGTAAGGCATTTTTCATGCAAAGCAAGCATGTGAATGTAAATTACGTGTTACTTACCCGAATTCGGAGCTCTCCAGGGGCGTTTGCAGATCTGCCTTGCAGCGTGTCTGATGCCGCCGCATTCTACCGAGCCGAGGAGGGGAGCTCAACGGAGAAGGTCTTCTGGTCTCAGTATGCTGAGGCCGGCCATCCGGTGCCCCCTAGCGACCAGCTGAAGCAGCTGGTCGAGCTCCACAAGGTGGCCGAGCAGGCTATGAAGGGCCTCATAGTCCGGTTGTGGCCTGGAGAGGCCATGCCTAGGAGCTACTTCGGCCTCGTGCGACGGTTGGTGGATGCGTGCCCCTGGGTGGAGGTTATCAAGCGCTCCGCCTGTATTGAAGGTGCTCGTCGGGCCCTTGCCCGCGCAAAGGTGCATTGGGGCAAGCTGGATGCGGAGAAGCTAATCACTGACGCGCCACCAGTGGGCAAGGAATATCGTATGCCCGAGATGTACTATAAGACTGTCCTAAAGGGTGCCCGCAAGATTGCGGATGAGTGCCCCAGGGATGTAATTATTGAGTAAATTCGCAATGTGTTATCCTGTGCGCTGAAAACTTTGTTCATATGCTCTAAGCAACGCTTGTTAATTTAAAATATTACCTTCTGTGCGGCTGTTTATAAAATCTGAGAGATGGCAAGTCGTCGGCTTCAGCCCCCATGCCACGAGTGCTGGGGCGTTCGGGATAAACTTGAGCACTCTTGTTCCCATTTTTGGGTCCATCTAGGGAGGCGCTCAACACAACGAACAAGGCAACCGGACTTATAGTGCTTGAACACTCTCACTTAGCATAGAATTCTATAATTTTAAATTTCGGCGAAGCCCCTAGTATTCGGAAGACCGAATTAGGGGCGCTATCCACGCCTTCGTCGGACATTATCCGGAAATTCGCTCGAAGCGGCGTAGGTCTTTAAGGACCCGAAAGGACTTCTCGAACAGCAACCAGTCTCTCGCCTTATCATGACAGTCAGTTTTAGCTTTCTCCACTGAGGCGTTAACCCGGCTCAACCGGGGCGCAATCGCAGTGGTTCTCCCAGTGCTACCTTAGCCGATAGAACGGAACGTAAGGTGCCAAACATGGGAGCCGGGCAAACCCAACTATTGACCCAAGACATGATTCGGAGCCGATTCATATAATGCTATAAGTTCGGGGTGCCGCACTTGTTAAAGTGTTCGGACTTTATCACACCATAATGTGGGGAACATAAGCCCCTGGTGTATTTGGCCGTACCAAAATGTACGGATGCAACATGTTGTAAATGAACATATATATATAAGGTAATGCAATTATGGGCAAAAAGTGCTGCATTTTATTCGAGAAGATCTGCTATGAGTGCGGAATGATACAAATAGTGCGGAAAGCAAGGGATTGGACGAATTAAAGGCGTCTCCCTCCAGGGGTAGGCCGCGGAATGGTGTATTTAACAATTTTAATGCTCGTAATGGAGACCACCTAAGTGTTTGTCGCGGCCTTTGTCCCTCCCTGGCTGTTGCATCATGAGTTTGGCAGGTTCGCTGCCGGACAGAGTTCTGTATAAAAAAAGAGAGAAATAGAAGATAAAAAGAGTGACACACTTGGGAGCCCCTGCTGTGGTCGAACCGCACTCTGGGTCTGTTGTGGTTGTGCCTCTCCCCCTATGCCCATGGTATCTCCAGGGCGTAATTATGTACGCGGAGAGTTTGTCTTACAATTGTGCGAGGGCTGGGGTTGAGGCCGCATTGCTACGCGTGCTTGGAACGTGCCAGGTGGTCTTGGTTGATGTTGCTCTGGGCGCGTTTGGCCGTGTCCGGTCGTTTAACGGCCGGACTCGAAAATTGCCTTAAAAGGCTGCTCTGTACTTCTGCCGCGAGAGCCGCTGTATGTTCCTCCGTTCAGAGGGAGCGTTCCGTGTTTCCATTGACCGTGATGACTCCACGAGGGCCTGGCATCTTGAGCTTAAGGTATGCATAATGAGGCACCGTGTTGAATTTTGCGAACGCGGTTCGTCCGAGCAGAGCGTGATAGCCACTACGGAACGGGACTATGTCGAAGATTAACTCCTCACTTCGGAAATTATCCGGGGATCCGAAGACCACTTCCAGTGTGACTGAGCCTGTACAACTGGCCTCGACACCTGGTATGACGCCTTTGAAGGTTGTCTTTGTAGGTTTAATCCTTTAAGGGTCTATGCCCATCTTGCGCACTGTATCCTGATAAAGCAGGTTCAGGCTACTGCCACCGTCCATCAGGACTCTTGTGAGGTGAAATCCATCGACGATTGGGTCTAAAACCAATGCGGCGAATCCGCCATGGCGGATACTGGTCGGATGGTCTCTTCGATCGAAAGTGATCGGGCAAGAGGAACATGGGTTGAATTTTGGGGCGACTGGCTCCATCGTGTATACGTCCCTTAGTGCACGCTTCCGCTCCCTCTTGGGTATATGCGTTGCGTATATCATGTTTACCGTCCGAACCTGAGGGGGGAATCCCTTTTGTCCTCTGTTGTTCGGCGGTCGGGTCTCTTCCTCGTCATCGCTGTGTAGCCCCTTGTCATTGTATTCGGAGATTAATTTGCCTGCCTGCTTGAATACCCAACAATCTCTGTTGGTGTGGTTAGCTGGCTTTTCGGGGGTTCCATGTATTTGACAGGAGCGGTCGAGTATTCGATCCAAATCGGACGGGCCCGGAGTGGTTCTTTTGAATGGCTTCTTCCATTGACCGGGCTTGGAGCCTCGGAATCCGGCGTTGACTGCCGTATCCTCATTGCTGTCGCCGTTAATGCGGCGTTTGTTCTTGTTTCGACGTGACCTGCCATTGCGGTCCTTGGTATCCGGACTGCCAGCATTTTTGCTGAGGTTGTTGCTGCGAGCTAGCCAGCTATCTTCTCCCGCACAAAAGCGGGTCATGAGTGATGTGAGGGCTGCCATGGATTTCGGCTTTTCCTGTCCTAGGTGCCGGGCCAGCCACTCGTCGCGGATGTTATGTTTGAAGGCAGCGAGGGCCTCTGCATCCGGATAGTCGACGATTTGATTTTTCCTTGTTAAGAACCGTGTCTAAAATTGCATGGACGATTCGTCTGGCTGCTGGATTGTGTGGCTTAGGTCATCTGCGTCCGGTGGTCGTACATACGTGCCCTAGAAGTTGTCGAGGAATGCGGCTTCCAGGTCTTCCCAGCATCCAATTGACTCTGCGGGCAGGCTGTTAAGCCAATGCCGAGCTGGTCCTTTAAGCTTGAGCGGGAGATATTTGATGGCGTGAAGATCGTCGCCGCGGGCCATATGTATATGGAGGAGATAATCCTCAATCCAAACCGCGGGGTCTGTTGTGCCATCGTAGGATTCGATATTAACGGGTTTAAACCCTTCAGGGATTTGATGATCCATTACTTCGTCAGTGAAGCATAGTGGGTGTGCGGCGCCTCTGTATTGAGCAATATCACGACGTAGCTCGAGAGAGCGTTGTCTGCTGTGTTCGGCCCGGCCGGAGTAGTTGTATCCGGCGCGACGGTATTCGTCCTGGGTCTTGGGGCGCCCACGTGATCCATAGATAGATCTGGATTGTCTTGCCTTATCCTCCAATATATCCCGCAAGTCCGGCGCGTTCCCCCGTGGCTTCATGCTTTTTGAGCGATGCCGGGGTACGGTTTTGGTGGAGGGCTTGCATGCCTCTCTGTCGCGGCCACGAGGTGGTCGGTCTGCCGTATTGTGCGCTGGTGATGCAGGTTTGTACGCTTCCTCCTCTAGTCGGGGGAGCAACTTGCATTTTGGGTAAATTTTGGAGGGGCGTTCGAGTTCATACTCTTCGGCCGCGAGGACCTCGGTCCATCTGTCGGCCAGTAGGTATTGATCAGCTTGAAGCTATTGCTGCTTTTTCTTTAGGCTGTTTGCCGTGGCCATTAGCCTGCGTCTGAAATGCTCTTGTTCGACGGAATCCTCAGGCACGACGAATTCGTCGTCGTCGAGGCTTGCCTCGTCTCCGGAGGGAGGTAAGTAATTATCATCCTCGACCTCTTCATCTGCCGCCCTCTCGTGAGGGCTTGCTTCTGCCTCCTCCTGCGCTGGATCGTGCTGGAGGGGGTTGTCTTCGGCACTTTCTGGGGTGTTATTATCTCCTGTGCCGGAATCTCCATTCTTGCTGTGGCGGGATTTAGAGCGGCGCCGCTGACGTCGGCGCTTGGGCTGTTTCTTTAAGGAATCGGCCTCCGTTGCTTCTTTGCCGTCCCCATCTTTTGGGGTGTCCACCATGTATATGTCGTATGACGAGGTGGTCTTCCAGTGTCCTGTAGGCACTGGTTCTTGATAGTCTCCGGCATCGTCGTCCATACCGTCGATGTCTTTGGAGTCGTAGTCGAGTACGTCGGTTAGATCATCGACGGTGGCTACGAAGTGGGTGGTGGGTGGGCTCTGAATTTCTTCGTCGTCCGCGTCCCAACCATCTTGGCCGTAGTTCGGCCAGGGCTCTCCGGATAGCGAGAGATGCTTCAGCGAATTTAAGATATCACCGAAGGGTGAGTGCTGAAAGATGTCCGCGGTGGTGAATTTCATGATCGGCGCCCAATCGGATTCGATTGGCAGGGGCGCAGGAGGTTTGGAGTCCGGCAGAGAGTTCGGCACCTCGGAGTCATGAGCTTTATGTGGGACAAGGTGAGTGTTCGGCTCCATCGCCGTAGAAGTTGCAGCTCCCGAGGCGGTGTCCAGCCATCTGTCCTCGATCTGAGCAATCGGCTCTGGACTATGGGTCGGAGCGGATTCATGTGCGGCCTCCAAGATGTTGTCCGGCGGCAGAGTTAGGTCGTGCCCATCGTGACAGCGCGGCACGCTCGGCTATGGCTCAGATCCATCGAAGATCAAGTCCCCGCGGATATCGGCCATGAAGTTTAGGCTTCCAAACCTGACCTGACGGCCAGGGGCATAACTTTCGATCTGCTCCAGATGGCCAAGTGAGTTGGCCCGCAGTGCGAAGCCGCCGAATACGAAGATCTGTCCGGGGAGAAAAGTCTCGCCCAGGACTGCGTCGTTGTCGATTGAAGAGGCCATCAAGCCTATCGGTGACGACACAGAGGAACTCTCAATGAAAGCACCAATGTCGGTGTCAAAACCGGCGGATCTCGGGTAGGGGGTCCCGAACTGTGCGTCTAGGCGGATGGTAACAGGAGACAAGGGACACGATGTTTTACCCAGGTTCGGGCCCTCTTGATGGAGGTAAAACCCTACGTCCTGCTTGATTGATATTGATATTGTGGATGTTTACAAGAGTGGATCTACCACGAGATCAAGGAGGCTAAACCCTAGAAGCTAGCCTATGGTATGATTGTAATGGTTGTTGTTGTGTCCTACGGACTAGAGCCATCCGGTTTATATAGACACCGGAGAAGGCTAGGGTTACATAGAGTCGGTTACAATGGTAGGAGATCTACGTATCCGTATCGCCAAGCTTGCCTTCCACACCAAGGAAAGTCCCATCCGGACACGGGAAGAAGTCTTCAATCTTGTATCTTCATAGTCTTGGAGTCCGGTCGATGATGATAGTCCGGCCGATGATAGTTTGGCTGATGATGGTAGTCCGGCTATCCGGACACCCCCTAATCCAGGACTCCCTCAGATGGTTTCGGAGGAAAAGGCATGGGTTTCTGAACCCATGGTTCCCTTTCTTTACCATGTTTCCTAGCAACGAAGTCTCTTTTATCAAAATGTTGATTCTTTGATTGTGGGTTATCAAGATAAACAGCAGGTTCAACTTCTACATCACTATCATTACTAGGTTGAGCATCATCATGAACATTATCATTAACATTATAACTAGGTTCATGTTCATTGCCAGATTGTGTTTCAGCATCCGACATGGAAATATCATTTGGATTCTCAGGTGGTTCAGCAATAGGTTCACTAGATGTTTGCAAAGTCCTATCATTTTTCTTTTTCTTCCTCTTAGAGGAACTAGGTACATCAATATTATTTCTCTGAGAATCTTGCTCAATTCTCTTAGGGTGGCCTTCAGGATACAAAGGTTCCTGAGTCATTCTACCAGTTCTAGTAGCCACTCTAACAGCATCATTTTTCTTACTATTCATTTCATCAATCACTTCTTTCTGAGCTTTAAGTACTTGTTCTACTTGAGTGGTAACCATAGAAGCATGTTTGCTAACATGTTTAAGTTCACCTCTAATATCAGCCATATAATCACCCAAGCGTTTAATCATATAAGCCTCTTGTTTTAATTGTCTACCAAAAGCATTAAAGTCATCTTGCTTAAACATAAAGTCATCAAACTCATCCAAGCACTGACTAGTAATTTTAGTAGGAGGAACTTCAGCTTATCATATCTATAGAGAGAATTTACCTTTACTACCTGTGTCGGGATATCGGGAGGTTCTTCAGTAAATAACTAATTCAGATCATATACTTCTTCAACAAGCGGTAAATTAAGACCATGTATTTCTTCAATAGGAGGTAAATTCTTAACATCTTCAGCTTTAATGCCTTTTTCTTTCATTGATTTCTTTGCCTCTTGCATATCTTCGGGACTGAGAAATAGAACATCTCTCTTCTTCGGAGTTGGTTTAGGAATAGGCTCAGTAATTGGCTCTGGAGCTGGATTAGGAGGTGGCTCGGGAGGTGCCCAAATATTTTCATTTGTCAACATATTATTCAATAGAATTTCAGCTACATCTGGTGTTCTTTCCCTGAAAAGAGAACCAGCACAACTATCCAGGTAATCTCTGGAAGCATCAGTTAGTCCATTATAAAAGATATCAAGTATTTCAGGTTTCTTAAGAGGATGATCAGGCAAAGCATTAAGTAACTTGAGAAGCCTCCCCCAAGCTTGTGGGAGACTCTCTTCTTCAATTTGCACGAAGTTGTATATTTCCCTCAAAGCAGCTTGTTTCTTATGAGCAGGGAAATATTTAGCAGAGAAGTAATAAATCATATCCTGGGGACTTTGCACACAACCAGGATCAAGAGAATTAAACCATATCTTAGCATCACCCTTTAATGAGAAAGGAAATATTTTGAGTAAATAAAGGTAGTGTGATCTCTCATTATTAGTAAACAGGGCAGCTATATCATTTAACTTAGTAAGATGTGCCACAATAGTTTCAGATTCATAACCATAGAAAGGATCAGGTTCAACCAAATTAATTTTATCTGGATCAATAGAAAAATCATAATAATCCTTATCGGGAACACAAATAGGTGAAGTAGCAAAAGCAGGGTCGGGTCTCATTCTATCTCTAAGAGATTCTTTACTCCATTTAACTAGAAACCTCTTAAGTTCATATCTATCCTGGCAAGCAAAAATAGCTGCAGAAGATTCTGCATCAAAAAGATAACCCTCAGGAATAGCAGGCATATTCTCATCATCACTATCATCATCGTGTTCAGGTTCAATAATTTCTCTTTCTCTAGACCTAGCAATTTGCTCATCAAGAAATTCACCAAGAGGCACAATAGTATCAAGCATAGAAGTAGTTTCATCATAAGTATCATGCATAGCAGAAGTGGCATCATCAATAGCATGCGACATATCAGAATTCATAGTAGTAGCAGGTTTAGGTGTCGCGAGCTTACTTATAACCAAAGGAGAATCTAGTGCAGAGCTAGATGGAAGTTCCTTACCTCCCCTCGTAGTTGAGGGCAAAATAGTAGTTCGATCGCCTTTCAAGTTCTTCATAGTGTCCAGCAGATATAAATCCCAAGTGACTCAAAGAATAGAGCTATGCTCCCCGGCAATGGCGCCAGAAAAAGGTCCTGATAACCCACAAGTATAGGGGATCGCAACAGTTTTTGAGGGTAGAGTATTCAACCCAAATTTATTGATTCGACACAAGGGGAGCCAAAGAATATTCTCAAGTATTAGCAACTGAGTTATCAATTCAACCACACCTGGAAACTTAGTATCTGCAGCAAAGTGTTTAGTAGCAAAGCAATATGATAGTGGTGGTAATGGTAACAAAAGTAAAGACAGTAAAAGTAATGTTTTTAGTATTTTGTAGTGATTGTAACAGTAGCAACCGAAAAGTAAATAAGCGAGAACCAGTATATGGAAAACTCATAGGCACCGGATTAGCGATGGATAATTATGCCGGATGTGGTTCGTCATGTAACAGTCATAACATAGGGTGACACAGAACTAGCTCCAGTTCATCAATGTTATGTAGGCATGTATTCCGTATATAGTCATACGTGCTTATGGAAAAGAACTTGCATGACATCTTTTGTCCTACCCTCCCGTGGCAGCGGGGTCCAATTGGAAACTAAGGGATATTAATGCCTCCTTTTAATAGAGAACCGGAACAAAGCATTAGCACATAGTGAATACATGAACTCCTCAAACTATGGTCATCACCGGGAGTGGTCCCGATTATTGTCACTTCGGGGTTGCCGGATCATAACACATAGTAGGTGACTATAGACTTGCAAGATAGGATCAAGAACACACATATATTCATGAAAACATAATAGGTTCAGATCTGAAATCATGGCACTCGGGCCCTAGTGACAAGCATTAAGCATAGCAAAGTCATAGCAACATCAATCTCAGAACATAATGGATACTAGGGATCAAACCGTAACAAAACTAACTCGATTACATGATAAATCTCATCCAACCCATCACCGTCCAGCAAGCCTACGATGGAATTACTGACGCACGGCAGTGAGCATCATAAAATTGGTGATGGAGGATGGTTGATGATGACGACGGCGACGAATCCCCCTCTCCGGAGCCCCGAACGGACTCCAGATCAGCCCTCCCAAGAGAGATTAGGGCTTGGCGGCGGCTCCGTATCGTAAAAGGCGATGATTTCTCCTCTCTGATTTTTTTTGTCCCCGAAAGCCAATATATGGAGTTGGAGTTGGCGTCGGAGGGCCACCAGGGGGCCCACGAGGTAGGGGGCGCGCCCAAGGGGGCGCGCCCCCACCCTCGTGGACAGGGTGTGGGCCCCCTGGTCTTCATCTTTGTCGAGGATTTTTTATTGTTTTTTCTAAGGTGTTTCGTGGAGTTTCAGGTCATTCCGAGAACTTTTATTTTCTGCACATAAAACAACACCATCGCAATTCTGCTGAAAACAGCATCAGTCCGGGTTAGTTCCATTCAAATCATACAAGTTAGAGTCCAAAACAAGGGCAAAAGTGTTTGGAAAAGTAGATACGACGGAGACGTATCAGGGAGCGCTCCGGCGCCACCGAAAGCAAGGGGGAGAGAGCCCCCCTTCTTCTTCTTCTTCCTTGACCTTTTCCCTAGATGGGAGAAGGGTTTCCCCTCTTGTCCTTGGCTCCCATGGCGTGGGAGGGGCGATAGCCCCTCCGAGATTGGATCTATCTCTTTGTTTCTGCGTTCTCAGATTCTACCCCTTCACCGTTTCTTTAATATCCGGAGATCCATAACTCCGATTGGGGTGAATCTTTCGCCCAGATTTTTCTCATAAAATTAGCTTTCTTGCTGAAAAAGAAGGGCATCAACCACCTTACGGGTGGCCCACAATAGTGCCAAGCGTGCCCAGAGGGTGTGGGTGCGCCCCCTGTCTCGTGGCCACCTCAGACACCGTTTCGTGTTGATTCTTCCTCCAGAAAATCCCAAATATTCCAAAATAATTCCCGTCTGTTTTTATCCCGTTTGGACTCCGTTTGATATTGGTTTTCTGCGAAACATAAAACATGCAACAAACAGGAACTGGCACTGGGCACTGGATCAATATGTTAGTACCAAAAATAGTATAAAAAGTTGCCAAAAGTATATGAAAGTTGAAGAATATTGGCATGGAACAATCGAAAATTATAGATATGACAGAGACGTATCAACATGTCATCACAATAATCAGCATAGTTAGCAACTTTGTTCTCATAATCAATTGGAACCTGAAAGAGCTAGTTATCGACTAGAGGGGGGTGAATAGGCGATTTTTATGAAAGTCTTCAAAACATGGGAGTTTCGAAGACAAATAATGGAAATGACACTATTCGTATGCAGCGGAAGGTAGACTACACTAGGCAAGCCATAGTCAAGTATTCAATGAAGTGAAAGCACGAAGACTATCAACAGCTAGGTAGTAAGGATCAGGATGGAAGATAGTATGAAGCCAATCAGACCAAGTAGTCACATAGTGAAGTCAAACAGATAATCCAAACAGGCAATGACTTCATGAAGACAAACTGTAAGTAAAGAGAAGTGAGAGATAGAACCAGTAGCTTGGAGAGGACAGAGATTTGTTTGACCAGTTCCAGTTGCTGTGACAACTATACGGCTGGTTAGGGAGGCTGAGATTCAACTAAGAAGATCGCGTCTTCACCTTATTCCCCTTGAGCTAAGGACACCTAGTCCCCGCCCAATCACGCTGGTAAGTCTTCAAGGTAGACTTCCAAACCTTCACAGACTTCGTTCACCGGCAATCCATAATGACTCTCGGATGCTCAAAACACGATGCCTAACCGGCTGGAGGATTCACAGTCCTCAAGTGTAACAAGTCCTCAGATCACGCGGATAGAAAGACTTCAGTGATGCCAAACACTCTTGGGCTCTGGGTGATTTGGGCTTTGTCCTTGCAAGGATTCTCTCTCAAAAGCTTCGGAGGTGGGTTGCTCTCAAACGACAAAAGCCGTGTACTAACTCTGAGCAGCCACCAATTTATGGTGTAGGGGGTGGGCTATTTATAGCCACTGGGCAACCCGACCTGATTTGTCCGAAATGACCCTGGGTCACTAAGGAACTAACATGTGCCCAACGGTCAGATTCCAAACACATGCGGCAGCTTGACTTGGGCTATAACTAAAGCTGACTCATCCGACTCTGGATAAGATTTGCTCTCATTGTCTTCGCTCGAAGACATAGGATTTAGTTGAGCATCACTTCAGTCACTCTGACTTTGTTCACTTGGACCCCACTTAACAGTGCGGTGGTTCCTATGACTCAACAAAGAAGAAAAGGAAGCAACGAAACAACTAAGTCTTCGCGCTCCATAGTCTTCGTGCGATGTCTTCTCAAGTCATAATCTTCAACATGAATAGCTTCACAGACCACCATTGTCTTCAATGTCTTCACACATTTTTAGGGGTCATCTCTGGTAGGTAAACCGAATCAATGAGGGACTACTACATGTGTTATCCTGCAATTCTCACAAACAGATTAGTCCCTCAACCAGGTTTGTCGTCAATACTCCAAAACCAACTAGGGGTGGCACTAGATGCACTTACAGAACCTCTTCCGAAATAGTGGATTCATCACTAAATAAATTCATGACCTCTCCAAATCCACTTTTATCAATATTGTGAAAAGATTCAACACCCTCCAAAATAGTGGGATCAATACTTCCAAAAGTTGACACTCTTCCAAACCCACTTTCATCAATATAATCATCATAAATAGGAGGCATGCTATCATCAAAAGAAATTTGCTCATCAGAACTTGGGGGACAAAAATATCATATTCATCAAACATAGCATCCCCAAGCTTGTAGCTTTGCATATCATTAGTATCATGGATATTCAAGGAATTCATACTAATAATACTGCAATCATGCTCATCATTCAAAGATTTTATGCCAAACATTTTATTGACTTCTTCTCTAACACTTGAGCACAATTATTGGAATCCTTATTTTCACGAAAGACATTAAAAAGATGAAGCATATGAGGCAACCTCAATTCCATTTTTTGTAGTTTTCTTTTATAAACTAAACTAGTGATAAAACAAGAAACTAAAATATTCAATTGCAAGATCTAAAGATATACCTTCAAGCACTCACCTCCCCGGCAACGGCGCCAGAAAAGAGCTTCGTTGACGGGATGTGAGTGTCGCTTACCTAGCCTCCCCGGCATCGGCGCCAGAAAAGAGTCTGATGTCTACTATGCAAAATTCTTCTTGTAGACCCATGTTGGCCTCCAAGCGCATAGTTTTGTAGGACAGTAGCAAATTTCCCTCAAGTGGATGACCTAAGGTTTATCAATCCGTGGGAGGCGTAGGATGAAGATGGTCTCTCTCAAACAACCCTGCAACCAAATAAAAAAGAGTGTCTTGTGTCCCCAACACACCCAATACAATGGTAAATTGTATAGGTGCACTAATTCGGCAAAGAGATGGTGATACAAGTGTAATATGGATGGTAGATATAGGTTTTTGTAATCTGAAAATATAAAAACAGAAAGGTAGCAAGTAACAAAACTGAGCGAAAACGGTATTGCAATGCTTCGAAACAAGGCCTAGGGTTCATACTTTCACTAGTGCAAGTTATCTCAACAATGATAACATAATTGGATCATATAACAATCCCTCAACATGCAACAAAGAGTCACTCCAAAGTCACTAATAGCGGAGAACAAACAAAGAGATATTTGTAGGGTACTAAACCACCTCAAAGTTATTCTTTCTGGTCGATCTATTGGGCTATTCCTATAAGTGTCACAAATAGCCCTAGAGTTCGCACTAAAATAACACCTTAAGACACACATCACCCAAAACCCTAATGTCACCTAGATACTCCAATGTCACCACAAGTATCTATGGGTTTGATTATACGATATGCATCACACAATCTCAGATTCATCTATTCAAACTAACACAAAGAACTTCAAAGAGTACCCCAAAGTTTCTACCGGAGAGTCAAGACAAAAACGTGTGCCAACCCCTATGCATAAGTTCACAAGGTCACAGAACCTGCAAGTTGATCACCAAAACATACATCAAGTGGATCACGTGAATAACCCATTGTCACCACAGTCCACAGATAAGCACATGCAAGACATACATCAAGTGTTCTCAAATCCTTAAAAACTCAATCTGATAAGATAACTTCAAAAGGAAAACTCAATCCATTACAAGAAGGTAGAGGGGGGGAAACATCATAAGATCCAACTATAGTAGCAAAGCTCGCGGTACATCAAGATCATGCCAAATCAAGAACATGAGAGAGAGAGAGAGAGAGAGAGAGATCAAACACATAGCTACTAGTACATACCATCAGCCCCGAGGGTGAACTACTCCCTCCTCGTCATGGACAACATTGGGATGATGAAGATGACAACTGGTGATGGATCCCCCCTCCTACAGGGTGCCGGAACAGGGTCCTGAGAGGTTTGTCGTGGCTATAGAGGCTTGCAGCGGCGGAACTCCCGATCTATGTTTATTTCTCGGGGTTTCTATATTTGTAGGAATTTTTCGCGTCGAGAACAAGTCAAGCGGGTCCACGAGGAGCCCACAAGACCAGAGGGCGCGCCCTAGGGGGCGCCCTCCACCCTTGTGGAAGCCTCGTGGCTCTTCTGGCCCAACTCTTTTGCTTCGGGGGCTTCTTCTGGTCCATAAAAAATCACCATAAGTTTTCAGGTTATTTGGACTCCGTTTGGTATTCTTTTTCTGTAAAACTCAAAAATAAGAAAAAAAACAAAAATTGTCACTAGGCTCTAGGTTAATAGTTAGTCCCAAAAATCATATAAAATAAAATATAAATGCATATAAAGCATCCAAGATGGATAATATAATAGCATGGAACAATCAAAAATTATAGATGCATTGGAGACGTATCAGTCACCTTTATGCAAAACTAGTTGCATGTCAATCGGTGGAACCGGTCTCATGTACGTGTACATGTAAGGTTGGTCCAGGCCGCTTCATCCCACAATGCCGTCAAATCTAAATAAGACATTGGTGGTAAGCAGTATGAACATCACCGTCCACAACTTCTTTGTGTTCTACTTGTGCATATCATCTATCATAGACCTGGCTCGGAGGCCACTATTGGGAAATGTTGCATGGAAAAAAATTCAACGCACACGCAAGATCTATCCATGGATATGCATAGCTTTGAGAGGGGAGAGCATCATCATACCCTTGAAGATCGCAAAGCAGAAGCGTTTATCAACGCGGTTGATGTAGTCGTACACCTTCATGATCCATCCCGATCAAGTATCGAACGTATGGCACCTCCGCATTCTACACACGTTCAGCTTGATGATGTCCTTGCCTTCTTGATCCAGCAAGATAGGCGAAGTAGTAGATGAGTTCCGGCAGCACAACGGCGTGGTGACTGTGTTGGTGAAGAACAATCTCCACAGGGGTTCGCCAAGCACAACGGAAACTATGACGGAGGATAAACTAGAGGGGATGGGGTTACCGACAAATGGCTTGGTGATTCTTGATGTGTCTTGGGTGCTATCCCTGCCCCTCTATTTATATGTTAAGCCTTAGGGTAGAAACTTGGAGTAAAAGCCTCCTCAAAGTCGGTTTTACCCGAAAGGCAAGAGTCCTTCTCGGACTCCAGGACCAGACACCAGGGTTCCCGGCGTCTGGACACAGACGCCAGGGATCTTGGCGTCTGGCCCCTGGAGTCCTCAAAACTTCCTTTTGCGCTTTCCAAAAACCTCGTAGGCTTTCCCCTTTGGCCCAAATAAAGTGTTCTCGTACCCAAACATATCGGCAAACATCCAGAACCCTTTCCGGTGAATTCCGGATTCCTTCCGGAGATCAAACATTATTATACCATATATCAATCTTTACCTTTCGACCATTTCGGAGCTCCTCGTCATGTACGTGATCACATATGAGACTCTGAACTACATTCAGTCACCAACATTAATAACTCACATAATACTATATCATCAATGAACGTTAAGCGTGCGGACCCTACGGGTTCGAGAACTATTTAGACATGACCGAGACACCTCTCCGGTTAATAACCAATAGCAGAACCTGGATGCCCATATTGGCTCCTACATATTCTACAAAGATCTTTATCGGTCGAACCTTATGACAACATACGTAATTCCCTTTGTCCATCGGTATGTTACTAGCCCGAGATTCGATCGTCGGTATCTCCATACCTAGTTCAATCTCGTTACTGGCAAGTCTCTTTACTCGTTCTGTAGTACATCATCTTGTAACTAACTCATTAGTCATTTGCTTGCAAGGCTTCTTATGATGTGTATTACCGAGAGGGCCCAGGGATACCTCTCCGAAACTCGGAGTGACAAATCCTAATCTTGATTTATGCCAACTCAACAAACACCTTCGGAGGTACCTATAGAGCATATTTATGATCACCTAGTTGCGTTGTGATGTTTGATAGCACACAAGGTATTCCTCCGGTATCCAGGAGGTGCATAATCTCATAGTCGAAGGAATATGTATTTGACATGAAGAAATCAAAAGCAATAAACCGAACGCTCATTATGCTAAGCTAACGGGTGGGTCTTGTCCATCACATCATTCTCCTAATGATGTGATCACGTTATCAAATGACAACACATGTTCGTGGTTAGGAAACCTTAACCATCTTCGATCAACGAGCTAGTCTAGTAGAAGCTTACAAGGGACACAGTATTTTTTTATGTATTCACACATGTATTTAAGTTTCCGATCAATACAATTCTAGCATGAATAATAAACATTTATCATGAATAAGGAAATATAAAATAACAACTCTATTATTGCCTCTAGGGCATATTTCCTTCATTGGGAAGTAATAAGTAGATGATGGGTTGCTAGAGTGACAGAAGCTTAAACCCTAGTTTATGTGTTGCTTCGTAAGGGGCTGATTTGGATCCATATGTTTCATGCTATGGTTAGATTTATCTTAATTTTTATTTTGTAGTCGTCGATGCTTGCGAGAGGGGTTAATCATGAGTGGGAGGCTTGTCCAAGTAAGGACATCACCCAAGCACCGGTCCACCCACATATCAAATTATCAAAGTAATGAACGCGAATCATGTGAGCATGATGAAAACTAGTTTCATAGTAATTCCCATGTGTCTCCGGAAGCTCTTTGCTTTATATAAGAATTTTTCCAGGCTTGTCCTTTGCTATAAAAAGGATTAGTCCACCTTGCTGCACCTTTGTTACACTTGTTAGTTGTTACCCGTTACGAATTATCTTATCACGAAACTATCTGTTGTCGATAATTTCAATGCTTGCAGAAATACCTTGCTGAAAAGCGCTTGTCATTTCCTTCTGCTCCTCGTTGGGTTCGACACCTTTACTTACCAAAAGGACTATGATAGATCCCATATACTTGTGGGTCATCATAATCATCTACAAACCCTGATTGACTAAGCAACAACAATTGACGCATGTGAAACTTGTGTCTATTCCTCCCCCGTTTCTCCTGCACTACAGTGCGCCATTCGTGCCAGTGCACAAATTAACGACATTTCTGGGTCATTTTGAGCCACAGCGCCGCGTTCCCAACACAATTAAGAGAAGCAAATTTAACTTTTATTTGCTTAGAAATCCCATAGATCTCGAAGTACAGTTCACAATTATCCAACCACACCTGGTGATCTTCCCCATCGAACTTGGGAAAATCCATTTTGGGCGTGTTGCCCATGTGCGGACGCGGGGAATGATGTGAAGGTGCAAACAGGGGCATACCATTGCCCAGAGGCAGATCAGGTAATCGAGGATCTCCTAGAACTGGCCCTCGTAGTTGGTGATGCCCGCTGTGCCCATTTGGGCAGTCCTCGCCTTGCGTGTGCACCACTACGGATGGTGGCGTCGAGCTCGCCGCGGCCAGACCTTGGGGCCGCGCCAGAGGTGCCTCGAGCGCCTCCAATCCGGCTGTCGCGTCCTCTGCATGGAGTTGGAGAAGCACCGCGGACTCGGAGAGGCTCTTGGTCGTGGAGTCCATGGATTTCATCCATGCCCTCATGCCCTTCAGCTGCTCGGTGATGTCGGCGAGCTTGGCATTGGTCTCCGTGTTCTGTTGCTCCACCGACCCCATCTTCAGGGCCAGCTCAGACTCCTGATCATCCATCTAGATGAGCGGTTCCTGCCGAGCGATTGGAATTACAGTGGTGGACGAATCCTCCACTTACCGCACTACGTACTAATGGATCGTGCGTCACTGTGATGGATCGAACGACATCTGATACCAACTGTTATGTCTCTGCTTACAATCTCGCATTCCAGAGGGAGTAGCTAGGGTTACGGGAGGAAGAGGAAAGTGGGGAGTTGCTTCTGCTAATCGACGACCCTTCCCGTCTCCCCCTGCTGCTCTTTATCTCTCGATGTCGTGGTGCCACACTGGGTTCCTCCTGCCCTGCAGGCCCGGTCCAGCAAGCGTGAGCGGCGACAGGCCTTGGGCCTCCTTCCTGGGTTGGGTCGTGGCATAACAGATGCACACACGTATTATGGAAGCTAATCACTACTAGACAAACAATTTGACCCTAATGCATGTGCATCAGGGAGCACACATGCAGCTCCGCCCTGATGGCAAGTACATGTGCTTCAAGATTTGTGCAATTGATCCGACGATAAAAAGCACGTTCAACCTGGACCTCAAAATATCTGGTGTCGGATTTTTAGTGTCTTGGAAGAAAAGACCTTGCGAATTGACTTGGTAACATAGGGAAAATATCACATGATACGAGTCTTTATATAATATCATGATACCAATTTGTAAATTTCAAATTTAAGGATGTCAAAAAATTCTGAAAAAAAATCATGGATTTTCACAACACATATGCAGACAGCCCCTAGAAAATTCAGATCGAAATTCAAAATACACAAGGAGAAACAAAATAGACAAACCCATCACGAATAGTGTCAAAAGAAGACAAAGGCAAAAACGACACTATTCACATCTGAATTTGTCTTTTTTCTTTCTCCTTGTTTATTTCAAATTTCTGTCCGATTTTTTTAGGAATTGTCGACATATATGTTGTGAACATTCATGATATTTTTCAGAATTTTTTGACATGTTTAAATATAAATTTTTCAAGTTGGTATCATGGTATCATATAAAGACTGGTATCACCTGATACTTTCCCTGCTAACATACAACAACGCCTTTATCCGAGAACAATAAAAATACGTGATAAGTCAATTCAATGTTTCGGATCATCCACACCAAGTGACCAGTAAAATCAACAAAATAACAAAAAAAATTGAATTCATTTTTATGATGCAAGATGCTCAAATGCGTGATGTTCATGCAAAATTTTGGGTGTCTGGACAATCGAGGCGTTTGTGATAAAAAGGATAAAACTGAGTTTGAACATTGATGTTTTCAAAAGTTTCCCAACCGACCAAAATTTGTCTTTTTTCCGCAAGCTCGTCGAATGTCCAAAACTTCACCAATTTTTTCACAGGCATCACGCACATGAGCATCTTGCAGCATAAACAAAAATCAATTTCTTAAAAAAAAATCTTGCTATGTAGATTGATTTTACTGTTCGCGCCAGCTGATGTGAGCCCGGAGTCCACACGAGCACTCGAATAGCAATTGGCCGCATCGGTCCCACACCCCAGGGTACAACATCCTACGATGTTGTCTTCTTCTCCGAATTCCAAAGCGTGCACGTCAAAGCCCGACGTCTCGGGCCGGTCGACCGCGATGCTGCAACTGCAGAGGGATGTGGCTTATACGGGCCTTCCAATACTTCATTGTCTCCACGGCTGATACGGGGTCCAAGCTCGAACCGTCGTCGTCGCTCGAGCCGCACCCGTTAGTCCTGACGCGGCGCACGAAAACAACAAAAGGGATCTCGTAAGTCGACGGCCCTGCCTCGTGCCTTTATCTGCACCGACGACAACCCAGCTAACTTGGCCAGGGTGCTTCACGCGAGCGATTGTCGATTGGGTCAAGACTAATTACTTGCTGGAGTGGAGATTGTCAATAAGCGAGTTAGAGCATCTCTAGCCGCGTCCCCAACAGGCTTCCCCAGGCAACTTTTTCGGCGCCGGCGCCAAAAAAACGGTCCAGTCGCGCCCTCAGGACAATGAAAAGCGTCGGTTCGACCCTTTTTTCCGCTTGGCGGCCGCAGGCCGACCCCGACGCGTTGGGGGGGTGCTTGGGGGCTCCGGCGCAAGGGAAAAGCGCGGCTGGCCCACGCCGTCAGGTGAAAAGTCAAGATTTTCTTCC
>NC_041381.1:468982425-468990560 GCF_002162155.2 Triticum dicoccoides
CCTCCGGCACCAGCTGGGCGTTTTCGGCCGCCGTTTTCCGCCGTGGAGGGGCAGTTTAGCGGCGGGTGCACGCCCACCACGCGCAAGGTGTTCGACGCTTTGCCTGCCTCGGTGATGGACTCGGATGACAAGGAAATGCTCGCCGCACTTCTGGAGGAGGAAGCCGAGGCTGACGTCCAGGAAGAAGAGCATCTCATGGTGCTCACCGCCCTCGCCCAGCTGCTGGCGAGCAATGAAAAGCCGCGGCAAGGTGGCTCGGCGCCGGGGCGGGTGAAAGCAAAGAACCGGCATCGTCTTGAAGGCTACGCATGCTCTACTCCGACTACTTCGCCGATGCTCCACTTCACGGCGACAGAACATTTCGGCGCCGTTATCGGATAAACAGAAAGCTTTTCCTCAGGATTGTGAATCCCATCCGGGAGTTCGACAACTGCTTCAAATGCAAGATGGATTGCACCGGCAAACTTGGATTCACCCCCATCCAGAAATGCACGACAACGACGAGGATGCTTGCATATGGAGCTCCCGGTGACTCACAGGACGACTATGGTCGCATGGCCGAGTCCACCAGCATAGAGTGTTTCTACAAGTTCTGTCGGGCAGTGATGGCAGTGTTTGGACCGCAATACTTGAGAACACCCAATGCGAAAGACGCTGCATGGATCCTAGCACAGAATGCTGCAAGAGGATTTCCTGGGATGCTTGGAAGCATCGACTGCATGCATTAGAAATGGAAGAATTGCCCATTTGCTTGGCAGGGGATGTACAAAGGCGCCAAAGGCGGTTGCAGTGTGGTACTTGAGGCGGTGGCTGATGAAGCTATGTACCTAGGGTAGGGTCATGGACCTGTCCAAACTACCCTACCCAAGGACATCTCTAGAAGAAACCACCTGTCAATCGACTCAGAAGTGTTCCACTCGACAGACTCGAAGACACTCGACCATGAAGCCAACCACTCGACGGCCGGGAGATATAAAGTCACTCTGCATGCAAACGGTCGGTCATTGAGTAGCTTTTATGATCATCATAGCACTTTATTTGTGGCGTTATCAGTAACGCCAGATCTTAATGTACCTTAAACCCTACATAACTGAGGGCCGGAGGGGTCTGGCGAACTCTATATAAGCCACCCCCTCCTCAGTGTAAAGGGTTCGCACCCCTGTAACTCATAGACATATAATTCAGTCGACCGCCTCCGGGCTCCGAGACGTAGGGCTGTTACTTCCTCCGAGAAGGGCCTGAACTCGTAAATCCCTTGCGTATACAACTACTCCATAGCTAGGATCTTGCCTCTCCATTCCTACCCCCTACACTACTGTCAGACTTAGAACCACGACAGTTGGCGCCCACCGTGGGGCAGGTGTCTTAGCAACTTATTGGAGAAGTTGTGATTTTTTCCGATCTCCTTCATCATGGTTTCAGGCGGAGTTTTGGTTGAGGGCCGCGAGATCCGTCTCGGCACGCTCACGTTCATTACTGACGACTCTGCTTGGCTTCAGGAGGCTCCGCTCGACATCGACGCGCTCCCAGTCCACAGAGCGACGCACTTTTGCGCGTGCGTCCGTGGCGTCCTCCTGCAGCAACCGTCGACCCAGTATCGGTCGGTCTTTGTGTCGTCCTTCCTCCCTGTTTCCCGTCGGCGCGAGCGCTCCGGTCGGTCGAGGCTTCAGCGATGGGTGAGGCACGCGGTGGCTCGCTAGTCGGCCACCTCCCAAGTCGCGGCAATCGAGCCCGACGAATCTCTCTACGGCATGTTCGACCTGTCGACTGGCTCCGCAGAGACTGCATCCGAGTGCGACATCAGTGATCCAGCGGCGGAGGTTCTGATGGTCGATGGACCATGCGGTCCTCCCGGCTTTCCCCGCACCGACGGAGGCGACGGCGGAGGCGATCCGTCGCATGTCCATGAAGAGTATCTTCCCGAGCCCCTCACTTCGCTGCAGAGGGAAGATCTTCGCCGCCGGAACATGGATGCGCTGCACACTCCTATCGTTGGAGAAACCCCCGAGGCTCGTGCCTTAGAGGACGCGCGCTTGGCCAACTTGGCTGAGCGCACTCGACTGGAGAACCTTCAGCGAGCACTCGACGAGCGTGCACAGCAATGGGTTCCGGAATCCAGTCGACGTCAACTCTTTCCACCACCGACTCAGGTATATCGAACTCCGATTTAGAATTTAGCAGCCGCAGCCCGTATAGCAGAGTCAATTCAGCCTTCCCAGTCAGAGGCTGGCAGAGGCTTGTTACAAATCAGAGATTTACTCCGGGCAGCCGGAGATCAAAATTCAGTTGTATCGTAGTCGCGGAATAGGATTCACAGCAGATCCGTAGCTGAAAATACAGTCCAGTCGGCCCATAGCCCCAGATCGCCCCCGAGGCGTGAGGAGCGTGGAGACCGGTGTGATCAGTACAAGAACCGTGAGCAGTATGATCACCGAATCGATCGCGATGATTGACGTCGAGTGCCCACCCCTCCCCCAAGGGGTGGATCGTACGCGCCTCGACAACAGGATGATAGACGCCATCACAGTGTTGGGCGAAGGATTCCAGTCGACCCCAAGGAACTAGGCTTTGATGCGAGATCCATTATCGTTCAAGGTTTGGTCGACAGGAACAGAGGTCACCGAGAAGGTCACGACAGAGATGTACCCACCAGCAGCAGAGTGCATGTCTCAGGACCAGAGTGTTTTAGCAGAGCCATCAGGGCCGCGGTGATTCCTCCCAACTTCAGGTTGGCGACTGGAGTCAGTAAGTTCACTGGTGAGTCCAAGCCTGATACTTGGCTTGAAGACTACCGAGTGGCTGTTCAGATTGGCAGCGGCCATGATGAGGTGGCCATGAAATGCCTGCCTCTTATGTTGGAGGGCTCGGACAGAGCATGGTTGAATCAGTTATCACCCAGCAGCATTTACACTTGGGAAGATCTTGCCCGAGTGTTTGCCAGAATGTTTGAAGGAACTTGCAAGCGACCAGCAGGACTGACAGAGCTGCAATCTTGTGTGCAGAAGTCGAATGAAACTTTGAGAGATTACATCCAGAGATGGACCACGTTGCATCACACGGTAGAGAATGTATCTGATCACCAGGCAGTTTGTGCCTTCAAGGAAGGCGTTAAGTACAGAGAGCTAAACCTGAAATTCGGTCGAACCGGAGACATGTCTCTGAGTCGAATGATGGAGATAGCCACCAAGTATGCCAATGGTGAAGAAGAGGATCGGCTCCGGAGTGGCAAGCACAAGGTAGTCGCCCACAAAACCGGAGGAGGGAACTCCAGTCAGAAGCAGAAGCGGAAAGCTGAGCCAGCTGCTCCTGGAGAAGCCTTGGTCGTGACCCAAGGAAAGTTTAAAGGGAAGCCCAAAGGGTCTTGGAACCCTAAGAAGGTGAAGGACAAGGAAGGAAATGACGTGTTGGATTTGCCGTGCCACATCCACACGAAGAAAGATGAGGAGGGTAAGCTCATTTACCCGAAACATACCACTCAGCAGTGTCGGCTCTTGATCCAGCAATTCCAAGGGAAACAACCCAAAGATAAGGAAAAGGAGTCGGACAAAGTCGAGGACGAAGAAGATAGTGATGATGGATATCCCCAGGTCAATTCCACCCTGATGATTTTTGCTAACATTGAAAGCAAAAGTCGATTGAAAGTTATAAACCAAGAAGTGAATATGGTTGCTCCGGCGACACCCAGTTATCTAAAATGGTCTCAGACTGCCATCACATTCGACCAGTCTGATCACCCGACGCACATAGCCACCCCTGGGAGGAAAGCTCTAGTGGTCGACCCAGTCGTCGAAGGCACTCGACTGACTACAGTTTTGATGGATGGTGGCAGTGGCCTGAATATATTATATGCAGAGACGTTGAAAGGGATGGGTATTCTGATGTCCAGACTCAGTACCAGCAACATGAGCTTCCATGGAGTCATTCCTGGAAAGAAGGCAGAGTCACTCGGCCAAATTGCTCTTGATGTGGTTTTCGGTGATTCCAAAAATTACCGCAAAGAAAAGTTGACGTTTGAAGTTGTGGATTTCCAGAGTGCTTATCACGCTATTTTGGGCAGGCCAGCTTATGCGCATTTTATGGCTCGACCATGTTATGTGTACCTCAAATTGAAAATGCCTGGCCCCAAAGGTGTGATCACTATTACTGGCAATCGGAAGAAGGCGGAAGAGTGCTTTCAGAAAGGCTCAAAGATCGTTGATGCTCAGATGGCAGTGGTAGAGCTGGAGGAATACCAGAAAACTGCAGACCCGAGTGATTTGTTGCGAGCCAAGAAGCCCGCTACGGAATCAGCGTTTCAGTCGTCCGGTGAGACAAAACCGATTCACATTCACCCGACCGACCCCAGTGCTGCTCCGACTCATATCTCTACAACACTCGACTCCAAATAGGAAGAAGCGCTCATCCAGTTCCTCCGTGAGAACTGGGACATCTTCGCATGGAAGCCTTCTGATAGGCCGGGTGTTCCCAGGGGGCTGGCTGAGCACCGTCTACGAATCGACTCAAAAGTGAAACCTGTCAAAGAACATCTTCGATGGTCCGCCATCCAGAAAAGAAAGGCCATTGGTGAGGAGGTGGCTCGGCTCTTAGCAGGAGAGTTTATCCGAGAAATTTATCACTCCGAGTGGCTCGCCAATGTTGTCATGGTCCCCAAGAAGGACAAGTCACTTCGCATGTGCATTGAGTTCAAACATATCAATCGGGCCTGCCCGAAAGATAATTTTCCTCTCCCCGCATCGACCAAATAGTCGACTCGACTGCGGGATGTGAGTGCCTGTCTTTTTTAGACGCCTATTCCGGTTACCATCAGATTCGTCTGTATGGACTCGATGAGATCAAAACAGCTTTCATCACTCCATTCGGGTGCTTTTGTTATGTCACCATGCCATTCGGCCTCAAGAATGCCGGAGCCACGTTCATGAGGATGATTCAGAAGTGTTTTCTCACTCAAATCAGTCGGAATGTGGAAGCGTACATGGATGATATTGTAGTCAAGTCACGGAAAGGTTCCGACCTACTGACTGACCTTGCAGAGACATTTGCCAACCTCAGGAGGTATGATATCAAGCTTAATCCATAAAAGTGCACATTCGGAGTTCCTGGCGGAAAGTTACTCAGTTTTCTCGTTTCCGAACGAGGAATCGACACCAATCCAGAAAAAGTTGGTACTATACTCCAAATGAAACGACCTGTGCGTGTGCACGATGTCCAGAAGCTTACTGGTTGCTTGGCCGCTTTAAGTCGATTCATCTCTCGTCTCGGTGAAAAGGCATTGCCTCTTTACCGACTGATGAAGAAGTCAGACAAGTTCGAGTGGACTCCTAAAGCTGATGCAGCGTTTGTAGAGCTAAAAGCCCTGCTTTCCACCCAGCCGGTGCTGGCTGCCCCGATCAGCAAAGAGCCTTTGCTGCTTTACATTGCAGCCACAAGACAAGTCGTCAGTACAGTACTTATGGTCGAGCGGGAAGAAGAAGGAAAAGCCTTTAAAGTTTAGCGTCCAGTATATTATATTTCTGAAGTTTTGACCCCATCAAAGCAAAGATACCCTCATTATCAGAAGCTTGTATATGGGATTTATATGACCACGAGGAAGGTTGCTCATTACTTCTCTGACCATTCCATTACAGTCGTCAGCGACGCTCCATTGTCAGAGATTCTGCACAACAGAGATGCAACTGGTCGAGTGGCAAAATAGACGATTGAACTCCTTCCCCTAGATATCAAGTTTGAGGCAAAGAAAGCCATCAAGTCCCAAGCAATAGCAGATTTCATCATCGAGTGGATGGAACAGCAACCGCCGACTCAAGTTCACTCGGAGCACTTGACCATGTTCTTTGATGGATCTAAGATGTTGAATGGTTCCGGTGCTGGGGTAGTGTTGGTGTCCTCCCGAGGAGATAAGCTCAGATATGTGCTCCAGATTCACTTTGATTCCTCCAATAACGAAGCAGAATACGGAGCACTTCTGTATGGGTTGCGTATAGCCATTTCACTCAGCGTCCGTCGCCTCATGGTCTATGGCGACTCAAATTTGGTGGTGAACCAAGTGATGAAGGAGTGGTACGTCAGAAGTCCGGCCATGACTGGTTACTGCAATGCAGTGAGAAAGCTAGAGAAGAAATTCAAGGGGTTAGAGCTTCATCATATACCCCGACTGAAAAATCAAGCGGCTGATGATTTGGCAAAAATAGGTTCTAAGAGAGAATCCATTCCCAGTAATGTGTTTTTGGAACACATCCACACACCGTCAGTTCAAGAGGATCCTTTCACCAAAGAAGCCCTGCAGCCAAAAAGTGCCACGGATCCGACTGAAGTTGAGGTCCCAGTTGTGGTCGACCTGATCATGGAAGTTTTGGTCATCACTCCCGACTGGACAGTGCCGTACATCGCGTATATCCTAAAGAAAGAGCTCCCAGAGAATGAAGAAGAGGCTCGACAGATCGTCCGTTGATCCAAGGCCTTCACTGTGATAAAGGGACAGTTGTACAGGGAAAGCGCGACTGGAGCGAGTCAGAAATGTATAACGCCAGAAGAAGGTCAGATAATTCTTGACAATATCCACTCGGGGACTTGTGGCCATCATGCGTCCTCTCGAACTATTGTGGCTAAAGCATACCGAGCGGGGTTTTACTGGCCCAGAGCAAATGAAATGGCGAAGGAGATAGTCGACAAGTGTGGAGGATGTCAGTTCTATTCCAATATGTCACACAAGCCCGCCTCAGCCTTGAAGACCATTCCACTCGTCAGGCCCTTCGCCGTTTGGGGATTAGATATGGTTGGACCACTGAGAACTGGTAGGAGCGGCTTCACCCATGTACTGGTGGCAGTCGACAAGTTCACTAAGTGGATCGAAGCCAAGCCTATCAAGAATCTTGATGCCGGCACTGCTATCAGATTCATCAGAGAGTTGATATTCAGATATGGAGTTCCGCATAGCATCATCACTGATAATGGGTCAAACATCGATTCTGACCAATTCAGAGCCTTTTGCACTTCTCAAGGCACACGAGTCGACTACACTTCTGTCGCTCATCCCCAGTCGAATGGACAAGCAGAAAGAGCAAACGGCCTAATTCTCAAAGGACTGAAACCCCCGTTGATGCGTGATCTCAAACAAGCGGCAGGCGCATGGGTCGATGAACTTCCATCAGTTCTTTGGGGATTGAGGACTACTCTAATCGGTCGACTGAGCGAACCCCATTCTTTTTGGTCTATGGAGCAGAAGCAGTTCTGTCGAGTGATCTGCTTCACAATGCACCCCGAGTCGAGCTCTACTCTGAAGATGAAGCAGAACAAGCCCGGCAGGACGCAGTCGACCTTCTAGAGGAAGAAAGAGAGATGGCCATGATCCGATCGACTATCTATCAGCAGGACTGGCGCCGATTCCATGCCAGAAACGTGAAGAGTCAAGCCTTCCAAGAAGGAGACTTGGTCCTCCGAGTGGATCAACAGAAGCCACACAAACTCGCCCCTACTTGGGAAGGCCCCTTCATCATCACCAAAGTTCCCCACAATGAAGCGTACCATCTTTACAATGTCGATCGCCAGATCGATGAGCCACGAGCTTGGAATGCGGAGCTGCTCCGCCCCTTTTATACTTAAGTACTCACTCGGATGAGATGTAATAAAAAGTACCTCTGTAGTTTGTTTATCAAAGACAAGAGTGTTATAATTTTCCCATTGATTGTTGTTGCTTTTGTTTACGTGAGAAATCCCCCAGTGGGCGGCTTAGCTGCGAATCCGTTTCTCCTAAGTTTGTAAAAAAATCCTACCAAGTGACGAGCAAGCCTCTCACTCGGGGGCTTAGCTGCGAATCCATTTCGCCTAAGTATTTAAAAAATCCTACCGAGTGACGAGCAAGCCTCTCACTTGGAGGGTTAGCTGCAAATCCGTTTCGCCTAAGTATTTGAAAATCCTACCGAGTGGAGAACAAACCTCCCACTCGGGGGCTTAGCTGCAGTCCAGTACTCGCCTAAGTATTTGAAAATCCTACCGAGTGGAGAGCAAACCTCCCACTCGGGGAGCTTAGTTGCAGTCCAGTACTCGCCTAAGTATTTGAAAATCCTGCCGAGTGGAGAGCAAACCTCCCACTCTGGGGCTTAGCTGCAGTCGAGTACTCGCCTAAGTATTTGAAAATC
>NC_041381.1:468990982-469004155 GCF_002162155.2 Triticum dicoccoides
AAATCCTACCGAGTGGAGAGCAACCCTCCCACTCGGGGGCTTAGCCGCAGTCCAGTACTCGCCTAAGTATTTGAAAATCCTACCGAGTGAAGAGCAACCCTCCCACTCGGGGGCTTAGCTGCAGTCCAGTACTCGCCTAAGTATTTGAAAATCCTACCAAGTGGAGAGCAACCCTCCCACTCGGGGGCTTAGCTGTAGTCCAGTACTCGCCTAAGTATGAAATCCATTCCGATCCGCAAGGACGACGAGGTGCAGGTCGACTGCCGCCTTCTCCTTCGGAGCTACACCACAAATACAACATGCGCTCTGCAAGGACGACGAGGTGCAGGTCGACTGCTTCCTTCTCCTTCGGAGCCACGCCACAAATACAATGTGCGCTCCATCCCGATCTGCAAGGACGCAGGTCGACTGCAATCTGTGCTCCATCCCTACCTGCAAGAGCGATGAGGTGCAGGTCGACTGGATTCTCCACCTCAGAGCTGCGTCACAAGCACTAAAGTATATTCCGAGTGAAGAACAAAGTTCACTCAAAGGCAAATTCAAGCATATTCAACGATAAGCCAAGTTCAGATAACATCCTATGGATTCAGAAGTGCTCAGGCATCAAGCCTGTAAAAGTTTATCAGTTACAAAACCACTCGGCATTCTAAGGAAAATTTAAGGCGAAGCATAGAAGTTTTTCTTACTCCTTGGGTGGAGGACTGGAATGCGCGACAAACTGGTCTAGGTCGATTCCATCAGCAATCCGAGTGGCAGCAGCAATGAAGGTCTCCATGAAAGATTGGAAGTCATGCTTCTTGGTATTGGCCACTTTGAGGGACGCCAGCTTGTCCTCTCGCGCATCCTTGCAGTGAACACGGACCAGGGACAAAGCAACATCAGCACCACACCTGGCAGAAGACTTCTTCCATTCGTGCACACGACCTGGAACTTCATTTAGTCGAGTCATTAGAGACTCGAGGTCATTTTGAAGCGTCTCTCCCGACCAGAGTGTCATGTCGATTCGCGACACCGCAACCTTTAGTCGAGCAAGGTAGTCAACCACACCAGCAATACGAGACTCCAGTCGGAGCACGTTCATAGCAGCTTCGTCCTTCACAAGAGAGTTAATGGGGTCCAAGCCTGTCTCCACTCGATTGGTCTCCTCCTTGATGTTTTGGCAGAATTCTGTAAACACAACTCAAAGATAAACCAGCAGTTGTACGATAAGTCGATGATTACAAGTCAGTCGGGTAGGAGAGATTACCCTCAAGCATGATGAATAACTTCTTGGCGAGCCCTCCCAGATAAGCCTCCAGATCGTTCTTCTTCCCCACCAGTTCACCAGCCTTGTCATTCAGAGCTATCTTATCATTCTTCAGACGGCTGACTTCCTTGTTGGCCGCGTCGAGAGCAGCTTTCAGATTGGCGTTCTCCTCTTCAAGTTTACCGACTGAAGCCGGTTTTTCTTCCGCAAGCTTCATTTTGTCCAAAGCCGCCTTCTGCGCCTCGGCAAGGTCATGGTCCTTCTTTTTCAGAGCCTCCTTCATTTTATCTACAAAATGACAATGAGATCAGAATCAGGAATGAGCAGAAAGATAAAGACAGTTGTCAAGTTCTCACCAATCATACCTTTTGCTTCGTCCTTCGCCTTCTGAAAGTTCTCCTGAACAAGCTTCAAGTCAAGGTCGAGCTGGATATGTTTGTTTTCCAACTCAGTATAGCAAGCCACAAGCTCGCAAGATTTCTACGAAGAGTCAGTCGACAGACATCAAAGAGAGGTTGCTTCCGAGTGACTAAGAGAAAAACCGTAACATTTCTAAGACTACAGTCGAATCAAAATATTCAACAGTAGTCTCGGGGACTACACCCAGTGGGTGCACTCAGCGTGCGCCCACTGGTTCTACCGACTTGGTCCGATCAGACGGCCGAAAAGAGACAAAGAGGTTATGATCCTAAAACTATAGCTCTATAGCTAACTACCAGCAGTCAGCCTTGGTCTCATCATGATCTACCAAAAAACAAGTTCTTCAGACTACAGTCGACTGCCAGCAGTCCACCATAGTCTCGGGGACTACACCCAGTGGGTGCACTCAGCGTGCCCCCACCGGTTCCAAGATTCCATTCGACATGGTCCGACCAGACCGAGTGAAGAAGTTAGAGTGAAGAAATTTAAAATACGAAGACTACAGTCGACTGCCAGCAGTCCACCATAGTCTCGGGGACTACACCCAGTGGATGCACTCAGCGTGCCCCCACCAATCCAAAAATTCAATCGATACACCCAGTGGGTGTACAGATACAAAGATCTTTGGAAAGAAAGTCTTCAGATAGCATATCCTAACAGAATAAGCGGTGACCAACTAACCTGGACGTTGCTCTGAACGTCTGAGCTAGCATCATAGGCCGCTTGGCTGGCTTCCCGGATTGCCTTCACCTGCTCCATCATGATCCCCGCCTAGCATATAGCCTCCTTAGCAGCACCCGCTTGGTCCTCTGGGACGTGGTGTGTGGAGAAAAGGGAGGACGGGTTAGCAGTCAACGACGAAGGTCGGGCACTCGTCAGCGGCACAGCGAAGGACATGGAATTCAGAGTGATGTTGCCACCCTCTTGAACCAACGTCTTAGGCACTGATGTAGTCTGAGTAGTCTTGCCAGCCGACACCTTTCTATTCCTCCTCGACCTCAGTAGCGCCTCGTCGTCATCATCAGGGAGATTGATGACATGAGGAGGAACTACAGGAAAAATCCAAAGTTGAAATCGAAAATCCAATCGTCCAAAAGTGAAACTACAGAGAGCATACCAAGGTTGGAGGTGGCAGCGTCTTCCATTTCCTGGTCTTCATTCTTGGCGGAGGTCTCAGAGGTAGCAGCACTGCAGATTTCAGAAACCAGTCGGTTAATCAATGAGTCGACCAAGATTTCGTCCGTGCTAAACGAGAAGACACAAGTTCTGCTATTACCCGGAAATGGTGGGAATGGCCATTCTCATCTTGGGCAAGGCCTTCGGCGGCTTTGATGGCGCCGCTCGTGGATGCTTCAGCGCTTTTTCAGTCGGCGCCAGAGAAGCCGCCCGAGGGTGCTTTGACAATTGCCTAATGGGCACAATCCCTTTGCCGCGCTCGCTCGCGGGTTCGTGGGTGGGCTTGGATCTCCTTTCCGTGCGAGGAGGATCGACTTCCTCCTCCTCCTCTTCGCTGGAGCCGTCGTCATCCTCTTCCCCCTCACCATCAGATTGCCACTCCTCCTCACTTTCACCTCCGCTCGCCTCTCCCTCCTAGGCCTGTTCTTGCGCCCCATTGGGCATCGAGTACATCTCACTCATGGCCTAGAAGACAACAAACAAGACAAAAGTCAGTCGACTGATTTTAAGGAAACAGAATGAAGAAAGCAGGATCACAGTCAGAGATGCAGAATTGGACCTTGTCTACTTCGTCTGATTGGTCGAGTGGAGGAATCCTCCTGGCTCCTCGGGGGTTGTCTTTGTTCCCTATGATGCTCGCCAGCCACCTCTCCGGCGTGGCATCATCAATCTCCTCCGGGTGGATCCGAGTGGTGTCCTCAGTGCCAGAATACAACCACATTGGATGGTCTTGAGCTTGAAGCGGCTGGATGCGTCGTTGGAGGAAGACCTCCAAGAGGTCCATGCCGGTCACCCCGTCATGGATAAGCCGGACAACACGCTCGACCAGCACCTTAACCTGCGCCTTCTCTTCCGGGATCACCTTCAAAGAGGAAGGCTTCCTCACTCGTTCCATGGAAAAAGGAGGGAGTTCGGTCGACTGCCCCGGCGTCGGCTGGTCTTTGCAGTAGAACCAGGTCCACTGCCATCCACGGACCGAGTCGGGTAGGATCATGGCCTGAAAAGAGCTTTTCCCCCTCATTTGAACCCCAAGACCCCCACACATCTGAATCACTTGTGTTCTCTCATCACTCGGATTGGCCTTTTTCACCGTCTGGGAGCGACAGGTGAAGATGTGCTTGAAAAGACCCCAATGAGGCCGGCAACCCAAGAAATTCTCGTACAAAGACACGAAAGCAGCGAGGTACACGATGGTGTTGGGTGTGAAGTGGTGGAGTTGCGCCCCAAAGAAATTCAGAAATCCCCGAAAGAAAGGGTGAGGCGGCAAAGAAAACCCACGGTCGACATGGGTGGCCAAGAGAACGCACTCACCCTCCTGAGGCTGTGGCTCAGACTCCTTCCCCGGGAGCCACGCCGATCCATGGGGGATCAGTCCTCCATCGGCCAGGTCATCAAGATCTGCTTGACGAATCGTCGAGCGGATCCAGTCGCCCTGGATCCAGCCCTGCGGCAGGCCGGCCCTCGATGAAGATCCGCCTCGACTGGTCGCCCTTCCCTTCGCCTTCGCCGTTGCTTTCTTCGCCCGCTCCAGGGCCGTCGTCTTCTCTTTCACCATCGTCGCTGGCGAGATATGCACGGGACAGCTGCACTGAGACGGAAGCGGACGCAGCGGATAAGTCTGGAGAAGAGAGGAGGAAATGAGAACGCACTGTTCAAAAAAACCCCGTCCGGCGCCTTATATGAGGTTACTTCCGAGTGACTGACTTGTAGGTCTGGGCGATCCTGTCAAATCCCGCACCAGTCGCGCGCGCGATACGTGGCGAAAAAGGTGGCGCAGAGATCGAGGCGTCTCCACCCTATCCCGTCTGATTACTGCGGCCTCCTCCACCCCGCGCGCTTCCCAAAATTCGAATCCCACAAAATCCACGAGCAGCAGAACAACTTGTCAGATGGGGGATCTCCTCCACACCGTCACTCGGAACTTTTCAAGTAAAGAAATTCACTCGACTAAAACCAAGAATGGATCAAGGCAACCGAAAAAGAAGTTGGTGTCGTTACCTAAGTTCTTGGATCCAAAGCCAAATGCACTCATAGCACGAAAAATGGGTCGGAAGAGTTCTCAACTCCTTCCCCACTCAAACCCCGATCCATTCGGGGGCTAATGATGAAGCTATGTACCTAGGGTAGGGTCATGGACCTGTCCAAACTACCCTACCCAAGGACATCTCTAGAAGAAACCACCTGTCAATCGACTCAGAAGTGTTCCACTCGACAGACTCGAAGACACTCGACCATGAAGCCAACCACTCGACGGCCGGGAGATCCAAAGTCACTCTGCATGCAAACGGTTGGTCATTGAGTAGCTTTTATGATCATCATAGCACTTTATTTGTGGCGTTATCAGTAATGCCAGATCTTAATGTACCTTACACTACTAGAAAAACCCCTACTAATGGCGCACCTAGTATGGCTATTAATGGCGCATCTGTGGTGCGCCATTAATAGCACGCCATTAGTAATTTTTACTAATGGCGCACCACCTGGTGCGCCATTAGTATAGGCCAGGGTGCGCCATTAGTATGCCTCCCAGGGGCCATGTATACTCAGGTGCTTTGGCATACTAATGGCGCACCACCTCTGGATGCGCCATTAGTAACCGCGGCATACTAATGGCGCACTGCCCAGTGATGCGCCATTAGTATGCACTGTCATACTAATGGCGCACTATCATGTGATGCGCCATTAGTATGAATATTAGGTTTTTTTTATTTTTTTATTTTCTGTTTTTTGCACAGGTTACAAAATGTATAATTTGACAAAATATAGACAGCACACATCAACAACAGATTCATCAAATACAATAGAAGATTAGTCTTTGAATACAATTCATCATATTAGTCTCCGAATACAATTCATCATATTAGTCTCCGAATTGAAAAGGCCGAACAAAGATAGAACATTATATTACAAGTCTCGAGACCGCGAGTAGCGAGTCTGTCTTCACATTACAAGTCGATATCGATCATCTAAACTACCATCACATAGAAGAGAGCTGCGGTCATCACGATGAGCATCATCACGATGAAACTCGTCTTCATCCGGTTCCTCCAACGCTCCCTCCCCTCTCCCGCTAGATAGCGGACGTATCTGGATTCGGCCTCGGCCCTAGTGGTGTACCCTTTGTAACTGTTACCGCTGAATCGGTGAACCTGTCTCCGACACTCCTCCCAGTCATCGTAGACTCCGGGAACCTTACCCTTGTACACGACATACGTCGGCATCGCTATGCACTAGCCAAACGAAACGTTAGTACCAATTCACAGACAATACATAAGCAATATATAAGTATGCAACAGAACGATCAGAAGAGAAAAGCAAGACATTAATAGCATCGATTACATCTAAGTTGAACGACTCTCGAAACCAAAGAGACATACTACAAGTTCATTAAAGTTTAATTACAACATGAGCCAATCGATGTTTCAGAACTAGACAACTCGACTCAAGGGACCGGAGCGTGGATGAAGTCGCCGTCTATCGTGGGAGTCATGAAAGAACGGGCGTTGTCATCCTGCATTTGTAGCATTGTGTCGATGTCACTGTTGGACGGTTGATTTCTGAGGTAGAACTGCCCCGAGGTACGAAGGACATCTTGATGGATGATTTCCGCAAACTCCGACTGGATGCGAAAGAATTCTTGTCGGAGGTCCGTGTCCTGGATTGCCGACACGCTCGCGGCCCAATCTTTGAGTTTACTCGGTAGCAGAAGTTGATGATGGTCCCGTACGATCGCCCGCATGTGATGGATGGCGTAGTAGGCACCCTTCTGACCGCCAGGTGGCTGCTTGACGCAGCAGAACATCGTATTGTGGGAGAACACGTGCTTGCCGTACTTACGAATAGGCCTGGTGAAGGTGCCTCCAGATTGGGCGTAGCCGGGGAGAACATCATCAAGAACCTTCTTGACATTTGTGTAGTCTACGTTCGACTGACGGTCCGGGTCGAAATACGTGGCCATGGAATATTTGGGGCTTAGGAGGATGAGCGTGCAACGTGTGTCACTGCAGAAAACACGGAATGTTAAAAGAAAAACGATCGAAATGTAAGAATTCATATGTTACGGGCCGGTTGAGGGGAGGACTTACTCGGGAAAGTAAGGCACGAGGAAGTTATCCTTATCTTGGTTTGCCAGAATGACGCCTTCGAGGTAAGAACTCGCGACTTGCCGGTCCCCAGCGCTGCCCAAGATCTTGGCACGCATGTAGAAGGGGTCGACTATCACGATGTCCGGGGTCTTGTCGCGAATGATCCGCATCTCCATACTCAGCGAAAATAGCCGAACGAAGGTGTAGTGCAGCGGATGAAGGTTCAACATAGCGTGGATGTCATCAAAACGCAGGACGATCGTACGCCCGATGGAGTTATCCACAAAGCCCTTGCCCTCTGGCACCTTGGCCGCGAAAACCGGGTATGCCACATCCTTCTCTCTGAGACGCCGCTTCTCCAAAGCAAGAACACTGTCATGCAGACTCCGCATAGCACCAGTTGCAGCATTGAGCATATTTGTCAGTAGCATCGCCGTACCCGCCACATGCACCCTCCTCGAGATATCCTGCGGTGAAGGTGGCCCGTCCTGAGCACGGATCGTACTCGGTGCCGGCTGGCTCGCACCCTTCTTAGTCTTTCTTTTGCGTGCCTTCTTCTTCTCCTGTAATGGGACCGAGTTCTGATCACAGACCGCCTTCTTGAGTGTGTTGGGGCTGATAATATTTCGCACCTCGCCTATCTGAGGCTCGGTGAAGTCGGCAGCTGGAGGCGTCTCCTGAGAGCTGAACGCCAGACGGCGCCTGTTGCAACTTGTCTTCTCCGCGGTACGAGCTAGATCGCACACGTCTTTTGTTGGGTTTGGTTCTTGAGAAGGAGGCCCCATGAAGTCGCCATCGTACCCATGCTCGGCAAAGTACTGATCGACATTGCCAAATGTATCGTCGTCGTCGTCGTCGTCGTTCTGATCCTGTGCCATATGCATGTTTGGATCCAGTGGCATAGGGATGTCCGGCACCGTTACGGCGGTCTTGCCATGGGGCCGACTTGGCGCTGGCACGACTGGCGGTGTTGTCTTTGGGGTGGTGTCCCCCGCCCCCAAACGAATCTGGCTCTTCGGCCAAAGCAGGGGCCAGCTCAGGCAGGCGCTGAGGGTCATCACGTCTTCATCGTCGGCCCCGACGGGTCGAATCGGAGGTAACAAGTCATCGCAGCCTGGCAGCACCCGAACCAGTTGAACCCTAAACAAGTTGGGTGGCATCTGGGTACCGTGGAACAAGGGGTTGCCCGGTTGAACGATTTTGCCCTTGGCGACATCGACCAACTCGTTGTTCACGAAGTGGAGGAGAGTGCACGGAACGTCGGCGACGCCCTGCGAAAATATGTAGGGCGTCAGGGGTGCCCAGTCAAAGGCAAGGAGATGAAGTCCTCGGCTGAGAGAGGATTAATTAGTTACCGTGATGATGGCGTCGAGCTCGGCTAATGTCGAGGCACCGCCAACGGCGGGCGTGCAGTTGACGGAGGGGCCGCTTGCTGAAGAGGTGCCGGCCGGCGTACACCCGGGTGCATTAAGCTCCCGCCGGCGTCGAAGACACCAATGCCGCCTCCGCCGGAGGCACCAATGGCCCCGCCATCACATTATGCAAGCTGCTGGCCGTGAAGCTAGGAATCGGGGGCGGCCCCTGTTGGCCGCCCGCAATCCACGCACTCAACCCCGAGATCAAGGTAGGCACAAGGGCGGTGATCGTTGCTCCGAGTCGTTGTTCCACTTGCTCTTGGACAATCTCCAGAATCCGCGCCACCTGTGCCTTGAGTTCTTGAACCTCTCGCGCCTGGCTTTCCGAGCTGGTCTTTTTCTCCTTCCGCACACCAACGGTATAGTATGACCCCCATTTTGTCGACAAGCCTTTGCCGGCCACACGACCAGCTGACGTCGGTTTACTGAGCTTATCCTTGTTCTTCATTACATTCAACCCCCTATTTAGAGTGGTGTCCCAAGGGTTGCTCTTAGTCGACCCCGCGCTACTGCTTTCAGTCGCCTGCGGAAGGAACGTGAACCATTTAGAAATTTGGCTTCATATTAGAATGCAACCATATGGAGCTAATTACGCGGGGGTGTATTCCTTACCAGAACAAGCTCAAGCTGCCTGGTCTTCGGATCCGTGGTAAGCTCCTTTGTTTTCGGGTCCTTCTTGTACCGGGCCCTGACAAAGTTCCTGGTCTGCTTGTCACCGTATGTATCGAAGAGGGGCGGTAGGCCTTGCTCGGCATGGTCCGCCTCCTCCTTGTCCCATATAGGCTCCGCCACTCTGTAACCGCCGGGACCGAGTGTGTGTTCCCCTATGTTCAGCTCCCGCATTTGTTTCCCCCACTCACTTGATTGGGAGCTTGCGGTGCTCGAGCAATTGATCTTGAAGTCGTTGTAGTCATCTTCGGTGATCGAAGGATTTTTCTCCTTGATCTTCTGATAACTCTCACCTTTCTCAATCATTCTCTTCACATTGCTTTTCCAAGTAGACAGGGCCTTGCTCATCTTCGTGAGGGCAGCATTGTTCACTTTATTCCCTTTGAGGCTTGTGTTTTCAAATTCGGCGGGGAACTTGTATCGTTCGTGCAGCTTCGTGAAGAGGAGGTTGCGCAAATTCCCTCGGTCAGGATGCCTCAGGTTCTCGGTGTTGATCGAGACGGTGCTCCGAACAATGCACCCGAGCTGAAGCGAGTACCCCTTGACTATTCGTTCGGGCGCCGTTGGATTCCCGTTGGAGTCCACTTCAGTAACTTCCTCCTTGAGGGTGCGGAGCATGATCGGGCGCCGGTCCTTCCGTTGCCTCTTCGGTTGGCTGCCATCTGTGCGTGCGCCGCCATCATCAGTGGTGGCATCCTCGGCGGCACCATCAGTGGTGGCATCAGTGTGGTCATCCTCGGCGGCACCATCCGTGGTCTCAGGATCGGTGGGGAAGGCGGCGGCCTCATACAAGTGAGGTTGTTCCTCCATCTCCTGGGACAGCTCCCAGAATGCCTTGCCGCCCGAACCCCCGGCCTCATCGTTGTGGGCCATGTTTCTCTCTAAATAGAAACAAAGTTTGGTCAAAAAGTTGGTTATTGTCAAGGAAGAAGATCATGGTCTCATCATTTAGGGTTTATCGACACCGAGGCATCCTAAAATCTAAGCTTTTATCATTAAGGGTTTTTCGACGCCAAGGCACCCTAAAAGCCTAACCTTTCATCATTTCGGTTTTTATCGACACCGAGGCACCCTAAAAGCCATGCATTAGTCACAAGTACACCGGGGCACTTGATCCTACTTAATTAACTACTAAGATACCCCGGCCCATGCATTAGTCACAAGTACCCCATATGTCCTATTTTTAGCAAAGTCATGCTAAAATTCACGGAAAATTTCAGCATGACCTTTGCTGAAAATAGGACATATGGAGTACCCGAATTTGCCGGAACGGAAGTTAATCGACATTCCGGCAAACTCAAGGGCCTCTCGGGGTACCTGCAATATCATCACGACACGATGGTCAGAGACAGAACCCAGCAAACTAGCACCACAATGTGCCTCTACTTTCATATGGATGAAAAGGCCACAATGTGCCTCTACTAGCACCACAATCTTAGTTGCAGGTAATCTGTGTGTGTGTGTGCTATTCCTTGCGTGTTTGTGGATAGCTGCTGAATATCGACACACAAAGCTACTTGTTTTCCTCATAGAAAAAAAGCTAGTACTTATTTCCCTTATCAAATAAACAGTCAAAAGGAAATTTTATTGGTTTGATAAAACAAATCTGAGTGTGTGTGGATGTTAACAGTCAGCCGGTTTGAGTGTGTGTGGATGTTAACATGTCATTATGCACAGTGAACTGCCACATTCACATATTTTGCACTGCCAGTCTGATACTAATATATATAGAACCAAACTAATTTTAGAAAAAGTGACAAAGAAATACTGCATATTGGGAATCAGCTAGCCAAAAGTTAGATTTGATGATGATGATGTTTTGTAAAGCCAGAAAGCCACATGCCATTGTAATGACAAGGAAACTATGCAAAACTAACTAGGCTTAGTGGGATTATTTCTCCTCTTTTTATAATCTTTCATAGCATCACAAAAAACCCCTTGAGTTAGAAGATGGTATCCTCCATTTTGTACATCTTTGCGACCGCACGGAGCTAATTTTCTCCATGCATGAAACATGACATATGAACATCAGTATGCATTGATTTATGAAAGAGACAGCCTAGCATGGGCAGCAAGAGCCACTCAGGCTAGCCAAGGAGACTGCCCATGAAACCACACCCCAAGGTAGAAGCCATCATTCATTACAAATTTGAATATATGATATTCCAGAAAATAATCTGTCTACAAAATGAGATACATTCCGTTTGAACTACCAAGTTACACAAAGAAAATGCACCTAAGCACCAAGAGGAACTGTTACAACTCCATAAGGTATATCCAAGTCACTGCTACTCATATTCAAAAAACCTAACTCCAATATAACCAGAAAGATTGTAAAACATTATATCTCCCTACTGACACGAACTGAAAGCGTAACAAAAATACCTATTATTCTAGGCAGCTGCCTTGCTAGTGATCCGGTGTCGTCGCAACTGGATCCCTCCCACTCGACCTTCGATCTTCTACAAGGAAAAAGTAGCAGCTCAGTCAACCACCATATAATTATACAAGGAAAAAATGCTACTTGGCACAAGTGTAAACGAGAAGCTTGAGGTAGCAGCAGATTGAAGTGATAAAGTGCAAAGGAGAAGCTTGAGCTAGTAAACAATTTCTGAATGTTATAAAGTGGGGAAAGTAAAATAAAATTCATGACTAGTCATGGCACTAGAAAAGAGATGAGATTTCACAAAACCAGAGCCAAGCATAGTCAAGAATGTCAAATTTTCAGTTAGTTAATTATTACTCTGTGGCATTGCCATACTTAGCCAAGAGTCCCCATTTCTTATATTCTGTGAGATGCAGTCATCTTTTACTCCAGTTCTTATAGTATTTTGGAGTACATTGCCTGTTATGCTGCTTGCAAGGTTAGCATAGGTTCAGAAATGGGGACTAAAAAACAGTGATTTAATTCTCCAATTCAATTTTCATTTTCAAGTTTAAATTTGAATATCAACAGTAGTGATTTTACACCCAGTTCAACAGTGATTTTACCTCGATTTCAACGGTAATTTCAGCAGCAGAGTCACTAGTTTCAGTTAACTGGAGTACTACAGCAAATGGAGTACCTAATCTGATCCAGTTAAAGTCTCCAAATGGAGTGCTACAGCTCCTACACCTGCTTCTATTATGTTTGTCTTGATAAGGAAGATTATGTTTCCATGTATAGTTCTAAAGGACTACCAGAACACAAAGGCACCTGCTTCCATGTATAGTTCTAATGTGCATTTTATTTTCTACTTGTAGCCTTGTAATCTTAATTTAAATAAATATAACAGGGGGTGTGGGGCTTTGCCCTACTGCGCAACTCAAAACAAATGAACTGAATCGCATGAACATAAGGCATAAGATAAATTTATCCCCATGGAAATAGAAAACATTTTGAAAAAATCACCAATTGCACAGACCATTACAGTTGTATCAACATCACAAGTAAAGAACAATTTGTTTTCGTATTTTGAGCTTTGGACAGAGTTCTAATACATGAATAAAAAGTGGTATATTATAGTATTTCACAAAGTTTCTGGAACTTGTTGAGAAGAAATCATGCACACGGAGTGACATATATTAACACTAAAAATGACTAAATATATACTAATCAGCCAGCTTAACTGGCAAGATTTTCCCCAATTTTTTTGACAGAGCAGACACGAACACTAAAACAAGTTCAACACTGCAGAATGGAAATCACATATTTTTTGACAAAGAATTCTGCATCTAATCAACTACTCTGGGTATGTACGTACATGGCAGACAAAAACACCTAGCAATAGCAACAAGAGAACATAGTTTCGTCCCTTAGGAAAAAAACACGCCAGAGCATGAGAGATGGAGAGAGCAGAGAGAGAGAGGGGGGGATGATACCTTGACGAGCTCCCCTGATGGCGTGGGTAGTAGGGTCGGGGCAGCGTGCCGGGAAGAACTAGGCACACGCGGTCCGAGGTGCGTGCAGCCTGCGTGCGAGAGGAACCAGCATCATCAGGGAACCTTGACGGCGGCACAATCGAATCGAACAAAGGGGGAGGGGAGGAGAAGAGGACCTTGCGAGACCTTCAATGGCGGGGTCACGGGAGAGAAGAAGCATGCGAGCAGCGGCGTGGTTGATGGGAGCAGCTCGAGCAGAGGTGGCGGCGGATCTGGCCGGCGTCGAGGGCGGCGGGGCGGC
>NC_041381.1:469005841-469007703 GCF_002162155.2 Triticum dicoccoides
TCATTGTACGTCTTCTTAATAAAGGTTTTGTGCTCTACCACCCAAGGATCGACCACGTCTATGTGTTGTAGCGCGACTAGGTTTGCTCTTTCAAAGTCGGCGAGTTGACCCTCGAAGTCGACATGCATTTCGCGGCGACCCTCACGGTGACCCCATCCAGCGAGCCTGCCGAGGTGCCTGTTGACGGGCAGACCAACGGGGTTCTCGATGCCTAGATAATTCGTGCAGTAGGAGATGCACTCTTCGGTCAGAAAGCCCCTGGCTATGCTTCCCTCTGGACGTGACATGTTGCGAACGTATCCTTTGATGACACCATTCATCCTTTTGAACGGCATCATGCTGTGCAGGAACGTCGGCCCGAGTTGGATGATATCCTCCACTATATGGACCAGCAGATGCACCATAACGTCGAAGAATGCGGGCGGGAAGTACATCTCAAGCTCGCATAGTATCACCACGATCTCTTCCTGTAGCCTTCTGAGTTGCCTCACGCCAATCGACTTCCGAGAGATGATGTCGAAGAAGTTGCATAGGCCAAATAGCGTTTCACAGACGTGCGCGTCCATGATCCCACGGATTGCAACTAGAAGTATCTGCGTCATCAGCACGTGACAGTCGTGAGACTTCATCCCGCTGAACTTCTGCTTCGCTGGGTCTAGGTATCTGCTTATCTTCCCCGCGTAACCGTAAGGAAGTTTTACTCCTAGGAGGCAGGTGAAAAACTGCTCGATCTCCTCCTGACTTAGAGTGAAGCACGCGGGAGGGTAGTCATTTCCGGTCTTCTTGGCCTTTTTGCCTTTGCGACGACTTTCTGTGTCCTGCTTCGCCTCATCATCATCATCATCATCATATATAGCGTGAAGCTCCTGCCTGATGCCCATTGATTTCAAGTCTTCCCTTGCTTTCGGCCGATCTTTGGTCCTCTCTGGCATGTTGAGCAGGGTACCAAGCAGACTCTCGCACACGTTCTTCGTGATATGCATGACATCAAGGCTGTGAGGCACACGGTGGATTTTCCAGTACGGCAAGTCCCAGAAAACAGACCTCGTTTTCCATACCTTCAGCAGCGGCTCTGGCGCCTTTTGCTTCTTTCCCGGCAGTGGGCAGTCTTTCCAATTTTTCAACAGCTTGTCTATTTCCTCGCCGCTCCTCGTACACGGGCATTTTCGGGGTTCGGTTTCACCATCGAACAGATCCTTGCGTTTCCTCCACGGGTCATCGTCGCGAAGCCACCTTCGATGTCCCATGAACACGGTTTTCGAAGACCCGGGATCTCTATCTAGCTGGCGATACGTTGTGTCATCCATGCACCTTACGCATCCAGAAAATCCGTGGACTACCTGCCCCGCAAGATATCCATAACCGAGATAGTCGTGCACCGTCGTGAGCAGTGCGGCTCTCATAGGAAAATATTCTTTCTCTGCGGCGTCCCACGTATTGGCTGGCGTTTTCCACAGCGTGTCAATCTCCTCTTTCAGCAGCCCCAGATACAGATTGATGTCGTTCCCTGGTTGTTTCGGCCCTTCAATTAGCATACTCATGTGAATGTACTTCCTCTTCATGCACAACCAGGGGGGAAGGTTGTACATCCACACGAACACAGGCCAGGTGCTATGTGTGCTTCTCTGGCTGCCAAACGGATTGACTCCATCGGTGCTCGCGCCCAGCATGATGTTCCTTGGATCGTTCCCAAATTCTGGGTATTCGAAGTTCAACGCTTGCCACTGGCTCGCATCCTTAGGGTGACTCAGCATCTTGTCTTTTTTATCTATCTCCGGATCATTTGCGTCATCTTCTCGCTTCTTCTCCTCCCTATCCGCGTGCCAACGCAGGAGCTTTGCTACCTTAGGGTCCGCGAAATA